>NC_142088.1:970000-1121393 GCF_054644295.1 Miniopterus natalensis | reverse complement strand
CATTTTCATTTTTTTAATCGTCACCTGAGGATATTTTTTCCACTGCTTTTCAGAGCGTGGAAGGGAAAGAGAGAGACATCAATGTGAGAGAGACACATCAACTGGTTGCCTCCCAAACACGCCCTGACCGGAGCCAGGAATTGAGCCTGCAACCAAAGTACATGCCTTTTAGCCAGAACCAAACCTGAGACCCTTCAGTCCGAGAGGTGACATTCTAGCCACTGAGACAAACCGGCCAGGGCTCAGAGCACTTTCAAATTTGAAAGTGATAATAGCCTTTACTTGCAAAAACAAAGCCATGATTTTCAGTCCCCAGGAGACTTGCCTCCTAGAGAGTGAGGCCTGAGCCCTGTGCCTGCAGAGGAGACTCTGCTTTTACGTGCTGAAAACAGGGACTAAATAAATGAATTATTAAATGAATCCATGAACAAAACTGTCTATGTGGCACCAAGCTACAGGCTTACGCTAAGTCCTTAAACATGGTGATGAATGCACTAAGTGGGGCTTGTTACCCCCATCTGACAGGTGAGAAGGAGTGAGGCGCAAAGAAATTGAGCAACGTTCCCACTATCTGAGCATCAAAGCTGGAGGCAGACAGGCTGTATTGATGCCAAAGTCAGTCTCCTTCACTGTCCAAGCAAAAACCAGAGTCCTGGCTCCCAGATGGAGCATGGACAGTAGGAAATGCCCCACCAGGAGGGCGGGTGTGACAGAGGCAAAGGGAGGAGTGAGCTTGAAAAAGAAGCAAAATCAGCAGCTGCAGATCTCCAGTGAAACACCCACTGTGCCTCCATCCAGGAGGTGACAAGTGGGACCCAGAATCAGCCCCGCCAGCCAGGCTGCAGGGAAGAAAACTGGAGGGCTATTCAGCGACAACACTGCCAGCCCCCTCCCCCCCACAGGGTGGCTGCATAATTAATCAGAGGCTTTCCTTCTGGGGAAAAGAAGGCATGTGAATCCATCTGCTCTCTGGGTTTGTCCAGCACTTCCTTTCCTAAGCCCAGCGTGCAGCCTTCACAAGCTTCCCTCCCCACAGCCCAGACCTGCACCACGGCCCGTGGACACGTGCAGCCCACCTCAGGGACCCGTGCTAACAGGGCCTGAGCCCTCTCCAGAGCACACCTGTCTCCATGAACCTGGGATTCCAGGCTTGCTGGCTAAGGAACTGGTCAGTGTCTCCTATCACACTGACTCTATTTTGTCCACCATGGAAAACATGTTGGTCAGAATAAAACAACAGAACCTGCCATCTGGAAATGCGCACTGTACGTGCTCTCATTTGTAACAATGCCAATTACCCATGAGACTCAGACAGTGAGAAGCCAGTGTGTCACCTGGAGAAAGCAAGCCACAGCCCCTCAGACACACGTGTCCCAAGCTCCTCTGTGTGAAACTCCCAAGCAGCGGATGAAGACAAAGCTATTTCAGGGAGTCGGCCACCACGGTAAGAAGTGTTCTGGGACCTGTGACCAACAAAGCCATTAAGTGAATGACAGGGTAGTTGTGAAGAAATTAGCTGGACATGGAGGCAAAACTGAGAGTGAACATAGAGGCGAAACATGAGCAGAGTAAAATGTGACGGTCCATGTGTTTACTCAGGACTCTGGCAAAGAGAGCGAAGAAAACGGTGCAATGTTTGAAGCAGCACTGGCCAAGGGTTTCCAGGGTTGGTAAAACATGCAGATTCACAGGCACAGAAGGAAATCTTACACCAGGAGACAAAGGCACGTCCACACCTAACCCTCCTACGCGGCCCTGTGACGAGCACACGTGGGAGGGAGCAGGCAGACAAGAAGGGGCAGCCACTGTGGCTTCACATCACAGGCACCACAGCCACAGGAGCAGACAGGAAGAACCCCTACCTGTTGCCAACAGGGAAAAGATCCTCTTGAGATTTTGTGAAATGATCCTTTAAGAATAAGGGTGAGATAGAGACACTGTCAAGTAAACAAAACCACTTGACCACCAGCAGCCCTTCTAGCACTATTGCTGAGGGATGCACATCAGGAGGAAAGGGTGGGACTGGAAGGAGGGGCTGCGGTCAGCAGAGAAGGTCAGCAGAGAATAGACAGCACCTGCACTGGGGCGCAGGACTGGAGGGGAGCAGGCACCTGCACTGGGGCGCAGGCCTGAGGCTAGTGGAGCACCGCGGGTTCTGGGGACTGAGCGCTGCAGGAAAACTGGCTTTTTGTTAACATCTGATATTAGGATTGTTAAGGTGGGCAGCTAGTTAGATATTAACCAAAGGGAAGAGAGCAAAACTGGCTAAGCCTAAGCCTGATTCAGTCTGGAAGTTACAGCATCAGACACCCCAGGGGACAGCTGAATCCCCGCCAAAGGGATTCATATCCCTCTGTCCCCCATGCAGGGAGGAAGGACTGGCTTTCCAGTCTACTCGGGACAACCAGTCCACTCACCTGACTATTGGGGGGGATAAACAATAAAGGGGGAAGTTCTTTGCTAGGCCCATGCACAGTAGAAACCAAAACAGAGAAGGGACTAGGCTAAACTTTGAGGCCTGACCAGTAGGAGCCAAAATGGCAACATAAAGGGGCGGAGTCTAGCCTGGGAAAATCTGGGGAAAGGACTGGGTTGGATAAGGGACTTGGAAACCCTGGAAGATCCAGGAAAGGGATTGGTTAGGGGGAGGGCCCAATACAAGGCCGTGAAGGATTAGGAAGGAGATTGGTTAGGTTCAAAGCAAGCCTGCTCTCTCCCAAGCTGTAGATAACTGAAGGCTGTGCATTGGTCCAATTCCTTTGCACACGTTATCTCTGTAGCAGCCACGGGCCTGGGTCCAGCAGCGCAGGGCCCCCAAGTGCAGCCTGGGGCAGAGACTAAGCCAGTGGGGGGAGCAGAGGCTGTGCTGGAATACCTGAGCCCAGGGTAATGGCGTCACAGTTCTGGATCCCGACGCCAGTGGGCGCTTATGCTCACCAGGCCCAGGACTTCTGCAGTGAGACGGAGCTGAGCCACCTGGTTGTGGGTGAGACTCTGGGCACCTGGGGCAGTCCTGTGTTACTGCTCCAATAAACCTTACACCTCACCCCCTATACATGGGTCCCTGAAATGCTCTTCTCGTCACAGCATTTCTCGCGGAAGAACTCTATTTCCACTGGCACCAGGATGGCGCACTTGTCACAATTAATGGCCAACAGTGACACATTATCATCAGCTAAAATCCACACTTCATTCAGGTTTCTGAGTTTTCCCTCTGTCTGCTCTAGGACTCACAAAGCAGGTCCTATTTCCACCCCTCGAGTGTGGGCCTACAAGAGACTGGCACGCCTTCAAGGTCACCCAACCCCAGTGGCGCAGGGCCCAGGACCCCGCCTCCAGCTCTGAACAGGGTGCACAAATCTCACAGGCTCCCACTGTGTAATCATCCTTCACGCCCCTCCCAACCCACCCCTGGTGCTCACTTCTCGCCGAAACAGAGCTGCATGGTCTCTCTCTGCCACTGCAGCTTAGCTACTGCAAATGGAGGGTGAACTAAACGGGCTCCCAGGTATGGAGAGGGCATTTCCTAATCACAGAGCCCAACAGAAAAAGCCATCAAGATTAATACATAGTCTGGCTCCAAAACTTGGCTTTATCAACAGAAAGTCTCTTAATTTAAAATCTCAAATGTATCAATAACTTTTATTACATTTAATTCATTCTTTTCCAACTCAAGCTAACATTTTCTATACTATCAAACTTTACTTGTGTGTGGTTTCTACCTTCTGAGTTAATTCCTTGACTATAACAAGGTCAGACTATGGGGACACATAGGACCAGTGACTGTGGGACACAGGGCCAATGATGAGGGACACACAGGACCAATGACTGTGGGACACACAGGACCAATGATGAGGGACGCACAGGACCAATGACTGTGGGACACAGGGCCAATGATGATGGACACACAACAGCAATGAGCAGCCATTTACATTGCTCAAGGACACTTGTCTGAGGGAAGGGCAGGTGGGTGGTGAAACAGGGCCTTGGGCGCCTCCAGCATCACCAAAAGAGAGTTGGGAGAGGCACAGGATTCAAAGGGTGAATCTTCAGAGCAGGCGGACAGGGCAGGCTGCAGCTCTGGAGGGCCACCTACACACACGTCACCACGCTGTGTCTGCATCACCAAGTGCAGTGGGGAGCAACTACCCATCGCACAGGGAGGGATGGGAGCTGATGGTTACACTTTAGAGTTCCAACCAGCTGTGAATGACAGAGGAAGCCAGGCAACAAGGAAACTGATGAAAAAAGGAAAAAAAGCACCTCAGAGGGTTCCCTGCCTGCAACCAGTCGTGAGCACAGGACAGAGATGACCCCAAATTTCACCTGAGCACCTTCAAACAGAAACCCAAGTACCCAAGGAAGAAGCCTAATAGCACCACCCCTCGGCTGGCAACTCCACTTTATCATGAAGCCTATGGCCTATGCCAGGGGGATTGTGAGAAACCAGAAACTGGTAAGGAAAGAAGGGTTAAGGCCACCGCTGGCCAGAGCATGGGCCGTGGCTGTGACCCCGAGGGCACGGGAATAGCGGCATTGCTCATGTCGGGGAGTCAAGAGCAAGCCTCGCCAGCCCTATGGGAGGAGTGTCATGGGGTGAGGCAGGGCAGGGCGGGGCTGGGGCCAGGGTGGGGGAGGTGGGGGGATATGCAGTCATCAGTGGGACTTCAGGAGAACGTCATCTAGAGACTGTGGAGCAAGAGGTGCCTCTAGAATGACCGAATCCTGCTCCTTCCTGAACCCTGGCTCTAAGGGGGTGATGCGCAGTGAGGCAGGGTAGGGCCCAGAGCCAGCCTGCTGCTGAGACCTCACAACTTAAAGCAGCTCCAAAGGACAAACTACAATGATCACAGAACAACTACCTTCCTGATTCAGGTTAGTTCTGCACAGCGCTGGGGGGTTGGGGGGCTTTTTATCTCCTCCCACATCCACAAACTTTAAATATCGTCAAGATTTAAAATGTTGGCCAGCACCTTCTAAAAAAAGGGTCAAGCTCTGGACAGACAGCTCCTAGCTCAGGCTGGGCCTCCTGGAAGTGGCCAGCTGCATGCCCAAAGAAACAGAACCTTGGTTCTGAGGAGCTGCAGCCCAGCCCGTCTGCAGTCCCCAGGGCGTCCACAACAGGACGAGCACCAGGCGAGCTCCGCCCAGGAGGGCAACGGGGGCCGCCCACACCCCAAGGCCGTGGGGCTGGGCCTGGGGTGCTCTGATGGGGTGCTGCATGCACAGCCGCACCCCGGGAAGGCACCATCCCAGGGGTGGTGGTGCTGAAGCTTGTGCGGGGAACGCGGGCGGCGGCTGTCTCTGAACACCTGAGGCCCGGGCTCGGCCATCCTGGTGAACACAGTGCCTGGCAGCTGCGCCTCAGTGGCGGGAACAAGGCCCTTTCAGCACTTGTTCTTTGTCCCAGGCCTGACGCAAATACCTGTGAGAGCGATGAGAATGTCAACTGTGGTCAACACCTGATGGACCCTAGCTGAGCCAAGGAATCTGCCAGGAGGCCTTGACCGGGCAGCCCCAACAAGAAACCAAGCAGCCTCGGCAGCTTGGCAAGGTCTGAAAAAAACACCCCCTCTCCCCAGCCTTATTTAAAATGCGTGCCTTTACCTCCAGAAGAGCAAACGATGGCATCCCATCTGGACACGAACACAGAACAGCGGTCAGGTTGGTGGGCCCCTTCCCGTGGGGTGGCGAGTGAGTGGGGCGGGGTGGGCAAAATACTGTTTCTGTTTTTTTCTTTTCTTCCAAACGGGGTGGGGTGGAGGTGAGCTCCCAGGGCCCAGGGAGGCTGAGCTTCACGTGGACTTGGGAGGACAGACCTCTTTACCAGCCGCCCTTAGCACACCCCAGTCAGGGCCCAGCGAAAAGAGGGCGTTTTCAGCTTCAGTTACCATCCAAGCCACACACTGGAATTCACTAGAGTACATTTTTAATAAAAGGAGCTGCACATCCTTCTAGCCAGGAACGGGCCCCCGGCTGGCCTGCCCGCCCTCACGGCTGCCTCGCCCACTGCCCTTCTCTCTGGCCATCCACGCCCTGCTCCGGGGCACTCACTTGCCTCACCTGGACACACAGCTCAGGTGTGTGTCCCAGCACATCTCAGTGGGGGGCATGCACACCCTGAAGACAGGAACACTGGCTCCACCCTCCCTCAAAAGACTTTAGAGGAAAAACGTTCACAACAAGTATGTGCTGAGCCCCAGCCAGGCCCTGATGCTAAAAGCAATGGAGGGCTTTCAGTCGTCCACTTGCAGTAAGAAAAGGAAGCAAACATACTAGAATACGTTTCTAGAGAGAGCTGGGCCATCCATATCCCCTCCACACACACACAACCCCCCCAGGTCCTGCCGTGCTCACAGTGCCCGCCCCACAGACTGGGTGGTTTAGGTCACCTTCATGTGCTCTGTCGCCCAAATGGCTAAGACCAAGCCCCCAGGCAGGTGAGCAAGGCCCTAAGGCTGGAGAGGTGGGAGAGGCACAGAGGGACCTGCCCTTGTTTCCAGGGACAGCAGCACCACTGGTCAGACCCTCATTCGGAAAGGCTCTTCTGGAAGCTGTGGGAGAGGGTGATGGGAGGTCGGAGCCTCGGGGGGTCAGGGGCAAGCACAAGAACTAACGACTTTTAGGAGAGAAGTGAGTGCACTTGGGAGGGGCCCTGTCTGGGCCAAGGTTCTGCCTGTCCTGGGAGAAGATCAGAGGTAGGGATGTTGGGGACGCAGAGCAGTGCTCATGAGTGACTCCCAGTCCACCATGGGCAGGGCTCAGGTGAGACCGCAGGGCTAGGCAAAGACAAGGCAGCTGTCAGGGCTTGGCCTGTCCAGGGCTGGAGCCAGGGAGGGGAGGGTGAGCCTGAGGACAGGGCCAAAGCCCTGCCCTGGCTCCACTTCTCATTATCTCCCTCAGGGACACTCGGGGGGTCACTGGGTTGATGCCGGTGAGCTTCAAAACAAGGCAGAGGGTCAGAAAACTCCGCTCCTGCTCTTACCCCAGGGGTGGGAAATCTACAATTAACCTCAGACTCTGCCTGCCCAGCATGGAGCAACCGTGAGAGGGCTCTCATGCCACTGACCAGTCCAAGGGTTTCTTACAGTATAGAATTGTAAAACAGAAAGCGTAAAATGCAAAAGAGCTGAATCTTCATGCATCGAGAAGTCAGGCAGCAGGAACTAAGGACAAGACGTGGCAGCGACTGAAGGAAACAGTGATGAGGTCACGGTGTACCCAGTGACAGGGTTAGGAGGGGATTTTCTCCATCTTCCAATGTCTCTATTCTTTTTAACATTTCCTCCCACAAACAGCTCCCACCTTATAGTTAGAGACAGAACTCCGCTCTGCTGTCCTCTGAGGTGGCTGCGCCCTCCAGAGGTGCGCTGTCCGGGGCTGCTCACTGCCTCTGCGGGGCCACATTTCATTCCTTCCACAAAATGTTCTCACCAGAACCAAGAGCAGCAACAGAATCACTCCCCACGATCTTCTGTGTGACCAGAGCTGAGAAGCGGCCACCTGTGTCTCCTGCGGCCACCTTCTACCTACACCAGAGGGTGAGGAGCGGCTCAGGAACCCAGAGCTGAGAACCCTGGGGCAGCTTCCCTGCTCAGTCACAAACTCCCACTGCACCTGCTTTCCACAGGGCCCACTGCTGGCCTTTCCCTTAAGTGACAGCCAGCTACGCCGTGAACACTCGTACGAACCAACCGTAACCTTCACTCAAAAGAGAATCAAGCTTGCCAGCATCCCCAATGCCCCCATTTTACAGATGAGGAACAGAGAGGCTCAGGCACTGCCCACGGTCCCCCAGGAGGAAAGGATGGCGCCCAAGCAGGAGCCCAGCAGACTGACACCAGGAGCCATGCCTGAGCACCCGGCTTGTACAGAGAGCAGTCATGCCTAGAGCGCACATCTGCACGTGTCCGTGTCACCATCACGGCAGCCATGGCCACACACATGCCTTGGGAACGGACGCAGTTGCCGTCCCAGGGAAGCCTTCACTGTCAGCCCAGTGCAGGGCCCTGCTGACAGCCAGGTGGGCAGGCCCAGCCCGGTCCCAGAGCACCGCTGCCCAGCTCCTCTGCTGTCTGCCTGTTTCACTGCTTATTGTCTCTCTTTAAAGATGCAGACGGCCAGCTGAGCACTGACACTCGAATGCTGAAGGTCATGACATTTCCCATGGCCACAGATGTCCTACAGGGTTTCCTGGGATCAGGGTCGCAACGCTGGCGGCATTAAGAGCCTTGCTGTTTTTCAGTGCTTACCATCTATCTGACAGATTCTGCCTCCTTTTCCTTGAAGTCAGTAAACAGCAAACCTTGGCGGTGCATCCCTATCTGCCTGTGGACAGGGAACCGGGTGCTCTCAGGCACCGGACTCTGGAGGTGAGCTTCCCTGAGGCCCAGGGGCGGGGCTCAGGGGTCAGCGTTTCACCTGTGACCGGAGATTCTAGGTCACAGATAAATTTAGAAAACACAGGGTTAATGGTTAGCCTCACTAGCCAGGCCTGCCTAAATCAGACGGTCTTGAAACTGCCTGCTCCAATTTCCCTGCACATTCAATATTTGATTATCCCTGCCAACGAAATGAGCAGCCATCTAGATGGCCTCCCAAGGTATCCCCTGGGGCACAGAAAAGAGGTATCAAACTTGTATTTATGTTTGTTTATTTTAAAAAGGGAATTAGCTTTACACTACTTAACATAAGGGCTGGCTGCACCCTCACCCTGGCCCCAGTCCGTGGTGTCCCTTCCCCACCTCGGCTACACCCAGCTGTGTCATGTGGGCTCTGCCGGGATCGGGGACCAGGATGAGCAACCAGGGAAGCCCTGTGCCCCCAAACCTCTGAAATGGGAATGAGGGGCATCACTGCTCAGCCAAGACAGCAGCCTACTTGGAGGGTGGACACGTCAGAGAGGAAGCCCACGCTCTCGTCCTGGAGACCTGGGCTGCTGCCATGCCACGGAGAACCTCATGCAAGTCAGGGGCTCAGCCTGCCTCTGGGAGCCAAGGGATGATGGAGGAACTGTTCTTGTTTACTTTCTAATTGGAACCCCCCCAAAATAAGGGCTAGAACCGGGAGCGAAACACACTCAGGTTGCACATCGAAGCAAGTTGATGTGGGGTCACTGTTACACTGAGGGCCCCCTTCTGAAGCAGTGGAGATTCTGCTCCCTGGAAAAAGCCACCCCTCTTTCCAGTGGCCCACGCTGCCACTGAGGGACAAGCCCACAGGTCATACCTAGTGCCCCGATCTAGAGTTACTTCAGCTCAGGAGCAGAGGGCGAGGCTGGAGGGCACAGTGACTGGGAGCCAGGCCTAGCCTAGGACACTACCCAGACGTCTTTCCTTGGACATCCTAGGAGAGGCAGGAGCAAAGCGACAGTGCCTTCCCCTGCTCGAGCCCACAGGACACGGGCTGGCTGTGCCTGCTCTGGCTGGGTCACCTTAGAGACATGGCATAAAAAAAAAAAACCCTTAGGAAGACTTTTCATCCCTCCAGGACTTTGGAGAAAACCGAGACCTCGTGAGTGAGAGCTAATTTTCAAAATGGGAAGTTAAATGGTGTCTTTCCAAAGCAACAGGCCAATCCCACAGCCATCCAGTCCAGGCATCAGGAGCACAGTGGCTGTGCAGCAACCACACACCACGCCCTTTGCGAGTGTGGGTGAGAAGGTGGCAGGGAAGACCAGGTGCAGGTCAGAGAGATGGCCGGTGCAGGGGCCTACACGCTTGCGGAAACCAGAGGTGACTACACGCAATGTATTCACACAGTAAATGAAAGTCTATGGACTTAAGCAAGCACCACACCGAGGATACCTCCTGGTCACTCTGAAGGAAGCAGCTTGGGCAGGGGCATGCTGCACAATCTGGAAGCACACGAACCTCTCCTGAGTTCAAGGTTCTAGGCTGATTTTGGTCACAAGGCACCCAGTCACTCAGCAGGATGCTCTGCAGTTGATAACAGAGCATGGAAACCCTAAAACATGTTCATCACCCCGAGCTGTGCTTTACCTTCAGCCAGGGCTCTGTGCAGCTCCCGGGGTCCCCCGCACCAGCCCTCCCACTCACCGGGGAAGCGCCCCACGCCCGCCCGACACCTGGTTTCTATTTCATGCCAGCATTGTCACGTTACACAAGAAGCAGATGATACTTGATCGCCAGACCTGGCTGAGGACTCCCAAGAACGCCAGAACACTGCTGTTTATCCCAGCCCGCGATGCTCGCCCAACCAGATTCAGTGCAGAAGCCGCACTGACCAAGCTCATAGTCAGCACTTACAGCTCACGCCCTCGGCAGCCACACACACAGCCTGCCTCCTACCTCTGACTGAAACTATTCCATCTGAATTCCTTCCTCTGGGGCCACATTCCAATGTGAGACAGGGAGAGTTATCTGTGGCCTGGAGCTCATCCTCCCAGGTCTGGAAAGAGCCTGGGCTTCCAACACGTGCAGGAAGGTGGGCACATGCTGGGCCAGGGAGGGGATGGATAACAAAGGCCGGAGCTCTGCCACCAGGGGACCTTTGTGGGACCAACCCAGGGAGAAGGAGCCATCCAGGCCTCTACAGGGAGCACACTGCAGCCAGTGTCCCCGGAGCTCGGGAGCCTCATCTGAAGGCAAGCGCCTCCCTCCCCTCGGCTTACTGGGGAGGCTATGAAGGGGTCACTAGGTACATAGGCCAAGCGCACCTCAGGCCAGGACGTGGCTATGAAAACATGGAAGTAAGGCGGCCCTTTGAGCACGTGCCCTCACCATTCAGTGGGCACCGACAGTTGTCTGGACAGTAGGCACCTGATATTTCACATAACACTCTTTGAGCGTGACCGGGCACCGAGTATGCATGCCCTGCTCTTATGGAGCGTTCAGTCTGGGGCAGTCGGACCAAAACGGAGAGTCCCATTAAGACAAAGAGGAAACAGAGCTCTGCCCTCATGAGCAGATCCTGGAGCCCTGTAGGTCTGGAGGGCACAGACCCACCTGCTGGAGCATCAGGATAAACCACAAACTTGTGCCAAAAGAGCTAGGTGGGAAGATTATCCAGCCTGGTAAACCCCTGCCCCAGACGGCCCGCCCAGGCCTTCACACCCAGCTCCCTCTCCCCGGCCTCCCCTGGACAACCCCCCCCCATCTCCTGAGGGGCCCTCCCTGCTGACCCAGACATGGCAGGTCCATCCAGGCTGGGGCACAGCCCACAGATGCGCCCTTCCCAACCTCGGCCCCACCCGCAGCTGGTTCAGATTCCTCATCACACTCAGTACAAGTGACAAGGACTGGCCAAGAGTGGCACCTGCAAGCAACAGGACTGTCCGCAAAGCCTGGGGCAGCTCCCAGGAACCAAGAAACCCACGCCTCTGTGGAACAGCAGGTGGCAGGCGGCTCAGGAGCCTCCAGGTCCAGCACCACCACACTCCCCATGTCTGTGGCCCTGTTCTGCACACCAGGCTGCAACCTCTCCTTCCTGGGCACTCAGACCTGAGTGCAGCAGCTCCTGGATCTCCCCGTCCCAGTCCACAGGCCACGGGGGGGCTCTCCCAGCTCAGGGGAAGATGCCCAGGGAAGGGCCCAGAGATGATACCATGGCCCATACTGTGGGCAGGGCAGGGCACTCTTTCCCTGGGAGTGGGGGTGCGTCTCCTTATAAACACAGAGAGAAGAAACCAGTGCCTACGACAGACCCTCTGTGCCTGAGGCTAGTTAGTACAGATCAGATCCACTGCCTGAGCCTGCAGCCAGGTCCCAGGAGAGGGCACCCACAGCACCACAGGTGTCTCACCTGTGGCTGCGCTCCCACCCACCACTGCCACTCCCCAGGAAGCTGGGCCTGGGCTCAGGGCAAAGCTGGCAGTCACCGGTGTTCATCATCACGCTGACTCAGCCACCAAGAGAGAAAGAATCCCTACCAGGTCACACCACAAGCCACCCCACCCGAGTCTCTGCCACAGGTGCACGGTGTTTACCTGTTTACCTATGCTGAGAAGCATCACCTGGCTTGTGTGGACCTCTCGGTTTGGAGCTCTCTGCCAGGTCAGGCAGTGATAGTCCACGTCAAAGAAGAAAAGTCTCAGAGGCGCAACCCCTCAGCAGTTGGTGGCTTCAGCCTGGCCATGCCTGGCCCACCCAGGGCTCCCTCACTCCAGAGTGCCTGCTGCCTTCACAGCCCAGGAGTAAACACGGGGTGTTGGTGGTGCACTGGCTCTGCCTGTGTCGCAATGTTGGCACCGGCCGTAAGCAGCCTGCAGCCAGACAGCCTGGCCATGTCTCGGCAGCATGTCCTAGGCGCCTGCAGCGGATGAAGTGTCCTGAGCCCGCGTCAGCTGTCTGATCCACACACAGCACCAGCGTTCCCCCTGGGCATCTGGGGAATGCGGACACCCCAGTGCTGCCAGTGAGCTGAAACTGTCTGTCAAGAAGGAAGTGATACTGAGCACTGAGGACCCTGCAGGAACAAGCCCTGCAATCGCCTCACAGGGGCCGGTGGAGCGGGGTGGGGCAGGCAGGGGGCACGACAGGGAGGGCAGGCCAGCCTCCAAAACCACACAGTGGTTCCTGCAGACTCCACGCTTCTGTTTAACCCAACAGTAAGAAGCGCATTCTCAATGCACTTTACACAACGTGCCCAGACTTGCTAACAGCCCCAAGATGAGGACGGGGCAGCTTCTCCCCAGAGTGACGCAGGGGGCCTGGGGCTGGGCCAGCCTCACTCCCGTCCCCTGTGGTTCTGGGCCTCTCCTGGGAACAGAGAGTTCGGAGAAAGTTATTTCACAAGTCCCCAGAGCCAAGATCCCATGGTTCCCTCAAGAGTTAAAGTAATGCTGGGGGGGGGGGGCTGTTCGATATAGTCTATAGAATTCCAAATGAAAACTCCAAAGTCACAAATTTACAGCCAGTTACTCTCAGTTTAGACCTGAGGGATCTCAGCAGTAAGATCAACAGTCACCATCAAAGGCCCCAGAAGCCAAGCACCCTTCCTGCTGGCCTAATGTGCCACCTCCTTGGGGAGGCTCAGCAGAGCACCCCCCCTAGCACAGGCTGCACACCAGACCTGCCAGGCGAGCCCCAGGTGGAGTGGCAAGGCGCTGGGAGACGCTCGCCAGAACTCCAGCAATGTCTCCTCCTCAGAGGTTTCAGCGCCATGGCCCCCCTGACCTGGGCTCTGCGGGGACTCTGTCAAGTGGCTGGAGACCCACCTTCCCTCCCTGCACGCCAGGAGGCAAGCACACAGCCCGCCTTCTGCAACACGCCCTCGGGGAACGTGGCCCTGCACCTGCACCTCCCGTGCCCAGCAAGGGGACAAAGGACGGGCGCAGCCAACACATGCCTACGTTCACAGTTTGCCCTTTCTTCCTCCTCTGTCTGAAAGAAGGCCAAAGCCAGGTAGTAAAATCCAGGAGAAAAAATGTCCCCTACTGTCCTCCATCTGAAGCAAGCAGTCAGCTGTTACTTAGTTTTGTTAAGAAAAATGGACCACGGGCTGCCACAGTGGTCGTGGGCTGCCACGACCCTTTCACGGGTCGACCACCCCAAAACCTGCACACTCACCTTCTCCTAAAACAGAAAACTGCATGTGGAGCCAGCACCATGGGGGTCTCGCTAGCACATCTGTGCGGGCCCTGTGAGGCACTGACCCTCTGCTCTATCTTGCAGCCCAAACCACAGGAAACAGGCACCATTACTCTGTCCTGTCTCCACGGACAAGACTGGCAAAACGGAGACAGCACTTCAGTGGAAGGCTGGGGCCCTTGAGCCAAGGCCCTGGGCTGACACTCGTGGGTGGCCTGGGCACACGAGGCTTCTCCTGGGCTTCTTATCTAGAGTGAAGTCTCGAATTCCTCCCGGCTCTGAGTTGTGAGGTAGGAGGTGCTAATGGCCAGCAAGTGCTTGGTCCTGAGCTCCTCACACTGGCCTGGCCAGGGCCAAGGACATTCCCGGGGTGCCTAGCCTGGCACACAGGGGTGCCCAAGGGCTGGGGGCTATGTGATGAGCTGGTAGTGAGAAGTCCCCCGGCCTGGAGTGAGCTCCGTGCCTGGGAACATGAGGAGGGGAGGTTGGGAGCTCTGTCCTGTCTCTCACTTCTCCCTCCTCCAGGCAAGCTGGTGTGCTGAGGGGCAGAGGCCACCTTCTGCTTGGATTCATTTCACGTTTTAACTATATTCTTACTGAAAAACAACACAGGAACTAGACAGAACCACTGAGGCAAGTGTCCCTGCCACAGCTCGTGACTGTGGCTGCATAAACATAAGGGGCTCAGAGTACAACCCCAGGGGGATGCCCAAAGGGTGTCCAGGCAGGTGTACATGGTGGTCACCAGAACGTTCTCCTCTCTGAAGACAGACCAGCACAGAACTCCATGGCTCACCTGGCCTGGCCTCAGTGGAGTGTGACTGTCAAAACAGAGCTGTGACATCACAGTCTGGACTCCTCATTAGCTATCGAGATGCCAGCAACGAACTTATTCACAGTATTCATGTCACTAACAGATGCAGAGCCAGGCCCTCGGCAGCTTACACCCCCCGTCCTCCGAAGAAAGCCCACTTTCAGTGTGGTGACAGCATGAGAGAGGCCTGGGCGAGGCCATGTGGCAGGCAAGACTTAAGCCCTCCACAGGGGAGCTGAGTGAGAGCAAGGGAGCCCTCAGAAGGCAGGAACTCGCAGGAGAAGGGTGTGCAGGCCAGAGCCTGTCCAAAGCCTGTCCTGGGGCTGCCATCTCAGCTCACTGGGTAGCTGTGAAAGGCTACCAGGCCAGGAGACCACACCGGAGCCCTGGCTGGGGGACTGGGCCCGCAGCTCCCGGGGGTGGGGGGAGATGACCGTCCACACCCAGGTTTGACTGTAGCTGGGAGGAAGCGGGTCAAGGAAAAAGGCCCCTCAGAGCCCAGCACCAGAGGTCGCCTGGAGGGGGTTGGGAAGAATCCAGACGAGCTTGGAGACGGCCAGGCCTAGCCTCGCTGACACCAGGCAGACACCAGGCCTGGCCTCGCTGACACCAGGCAGGCACGTACACCTGCCCTGAAAAAGCATGCTATCAACCCTGAAGGATGTCTGTAAAACATTACCAGGGCATAAAGTCACAATCAAAAATCACAAGTCAGAAAACCAGGGAGTGGGAGCCCGGCCAGGACCGATTTCAGTTATAGGAAATCTGCTCTGACCACAAAGCACATCTCAACCACAGGCCAAGAACAGCAGGGTCATGTGAGGGTCACACTGGAGCAGGCGAATGTCCAGGACTGTCGCTCAGTAGCTCATAGCCCTGGGCCCCTCAGCCTCTGCGCTCAGGTCTTTGTCTACCAGAAGGAACATGCAGGAGCAGATGAGAGTGTGTGCGGTAGCTGCTGTCACTAACATCAAAGATGGTCAGGCACAATGACAATGACCCAAATAGAATATGCAGAAGAGAAAACTGTAATAATTAAAATTTAAAGCTAAATGAAGGAGCTAACTAATCAATTAGGTAGAGCTGAAGAACTGGTGAACAGTAAAATAGCACGAAGAAAATAACCCAGAAAGCAACCAGAACGACAAGGCAATGGAAAGTAAGAGGTGGGTGGCTGGGGCAGACGAAGCACGCTGACACGCGTCTGTCGGAATCCAGGAGGAGGCAGACAACGGACAGAGACACACAAGACAAATGTGTGGGGGTTACAGAAGCATTCAGGGAAAAGTGGTGAGCTGCCCAGACAGGAAACATCCCAGGAAGCCCCATGATGGAGGGTGTAGGTCGAGCTCACAGCCAGGCAGACGGATCAGGCCCAGGGACCAGGCCGCGGAGCTCCAGGCACAACAACCATGGGGACGAGCAGGACTGCTTCATCAGTGGTGCTGGGACAACTGGGAGCCACTTGGGAAAAGACAAACTTAGACCCAGACCTCACACACAGGAGCATGCTCTGCACGGCTCGGGGACCTCACTGCAAGGCAGGAAAGCACACGAGCACCAGAGGAAAACGTGGCTTGTGACCCAAATCCAGATGCACTTAACAGAAAAGAGAAAGAAACTCTGAGTCTACACCATGGAGGGAGGGGCTTACATGGCAAAAGAAATGCCATAAAGAACTCAAAAAACAACTGACAAACTGAGAGAAATCATTTGCAATGTATCTCACAGATAAAAGCTAACATTCCTTATGTATAAAGACTTAAAAATTGTGGAAACAAAGACTAAAATCCTTACAGGAAAACAGGCCAAATGCATAAAGGTAGGAAAAGGCCCTATACTGAGACTGCATTTCTATCAGGTTGGCAAAAAAGTCATCTCCTCTGCGCTCTAGGCAGCGTGGGAACAGGCACGCCCATGCGCGGCTGGTGGGAATGCAAACTGTACAAGCCAGAGACGGAAAAGTCTGGCAGAATCCAACAGGATCATACGCCTGCTCCCTGTCTGACAGGGATCACTTCTGTAAAGAAGTCTGAAGATGCAACCCCGACATCGGGAAAGCACGGGCACGAGCTTACCCACTGTGCGCTGCTCGGCGGGGCCAACACTGCCACCTGCCCTGACGCCCGAGCGCGGACAGGGTGGACGGACAGTCGGAAACGACGGGCAGCAGCCCTGTGGAGGGAGGGCAAGGTTTCCAGGTCAGGCTCTGGTGCAGAAGCCAAATGCAGAAGAGCCACCTATAGGAAGTTCCAGTTGTGCAAGAAAGAGGCAAAATGAAGTACATGTGTTTGCTCAACTGTCCAGAGGCGGCTCAGGAGGCCAAGGGTGGGGCTGGTGGACACAGGCGGAAGGACAGAGGCACAGCAGGGGTGGGATGCCACCTCCCTGAGGCTAGATTCTCATACAGTTTGAGCTGTAGGAACCACACTCATAGCTCACATACTCAAAAAATGAAAATCAATAAAATTAAAAAGTATGAGGGAAAAACTCGAAAATGAAACACAAACGGAAACAAAGGAACCAAACCACATTTTAAATGGATAACATAACCACACGGGCAGGGTGGGGGAGTGAGAGCTGTCCAAAGTGGCTTTGGGACGCGGTATTTGGACTCTACTTGGACTATACACCCTAAACAAGTGCTGAACTCTGGGTGGTGCGCTTGTTTTTTTCACAGAGGTGTAGATCATTTTCTGCAAGCATTCTGGGAGGTGAGTATCCGTGCGGGAGGAGGGAGGAAAGACAGTGACTGACCTGCTGACGCCGGAAAGTAACTGGAGGGATCGGTGTGAGCTCCTGGGCTCAGGTGCACCACGCTCACAGATGGAGATGCTGTGTGTTGTGTGATGGCTGATGTGTGACAGCTGTTGTGTGGTGTGTGATGGGAGAAAGGTGTGTGATGGGTGCTGCGTGTGTGTGATGGGTGTTGTGTTGTGTGGTGGCTGCTGTGTGATGTGTGTGCAACAGACACCCATTTCCCAGCTCTGCCTGTGAGAGGGCCTACAAGCAATGACCACATCCAGCCAGCACATGGGACTTGCTTTCTAAACACCAGCCCGTGAGAAAGGAACCAGGCTTCCTGGGAGCAGCAGACTCCAGGGTGGGGCAGGGACACAGGAGAGACCAAACCGACTTCTTGCAGCAGAGAGTAGAGGGGCTCAAGTGCTGGGGACCTGCCAGAAGAGCCAGCATGAAGCGGCAATATGGGCACCAAAACAGATAATACCAGAGGTTTATAATCCAGTGAACAAAATCAGAATCCACGAGTCCAAACTAATGTAGACAGAAAGGAAGAAAGGGAAGTTTGTGCAGCAGAAAGCCCACCGGTGAACACAGGAGAACGACAGCCCCAGGTGCCCCGTCGGTACATCATCTCAATGCTAGGCTCGGGCTGAAGCACCGATGGATGCCGAGGCGGGGTGGGTGCTGCAGAGTACCTGGATCAGCGCAGTCCCCGAGGATCTCCCACAAGGTGCTGGTGAATTAGAGGGAAAAACAGTAACTTCACAGAGGAGGGGTCTGGCAGTACCCCCTTAACCAAGTGGCCAGAGTCAGCGTCCCCAAAACAGGTCAGGTGGAAATGCGGCCCCCAGACACAATATGCTGAGAACATGTCACTTTGGGCTCTAGCTCCAAAGGCATTGTCTGAACCTAATCACAAGGAACAGCAAAAAATCCAAATCTGAGGAACATTTTACAAAAAAGCTGCCTGTACTCTGTTTCCTGCGGTGACACATAAAGAAACACTGCGCGGCCATCCCAGAGTAAAGGAGGCGTGGGGACAAGCAGGGTCCGGGGCTTGCTGGGGAGATGGAGGGAGCGTCAGGACAGCGGGCCAAGCATGAGCAGGGCTGTGACTGGAGGACAACAGCCTGCATGCTGGACACCTCCTGACTCTGAGCATGTCCTGTGCAGCGATGGGTGGTACCTGCTGGATGAGCTGGCAAGGGCAGCATCCTACCCGGTAACCTCCGATGGTCCTGAAAGAATTATTTCCATCAATAAATGTATAAAGTAACTCTCTGTACTGCTCTTGCAGCTTTTCTGAGTCTGAAATCATAGCAAAATTAACAGTTAAAAGGAAAAACTGAAAGGGTTAAGGGCTAAAAGTCCCCAGGATTTTTGAAAGACACTAATCTCTAGATTCAGAAAATCCAAAAAGGATCCAGACGGGTAAGTGAAAACCTCAGTGGAAGTGCCTGGGAGACCAAGGTGGGCTCTAAAGCACCGAGAGGGGGCTGACAGGAGACACCGATGTGGAGCTCTGCTCCATGAGTGGAGTTTAACGATCCAATAATATTTTCAAAGAGAAAAGCAACTGTGCACCCAAAACCACCTGCCGTGACAGCAGCGAGCAGTGCACATGAGAGGCCTTTTCAGACCACACAAACGGAGAGTCGACCACCACAGCAGCCTAACAAACGTCTGAAGGATGTCACCCTCAGCAGAAGAGTAGGATCCAAACCACGGATGCAAATAAAACAAATTCAGGTAAATGTTAAGAGCAAGACTATAGAAATCAATGATGACAAAGGACTAATAAATGTAACATTAAAGTTGAGAAGCTGTTTCACTGAGCAAGACCAGCGTACAAAGAGGAGACACGTCTTTAACAAGCTGCATGCACATCTAGCCAGCTCTGCATCCGCTGCTGTAAGGAAACACACACGGGTGCATGTATGCTCACACATGTGTACACAGAGAACATGAAGCCTACATATCAGTAAGAAAATGAAACAAATATCCAAGCAGAACAGTGAGTACAGACATAAGAAGACACAAGTGGTCAAAACAAGCTCCTCAAGTTCACAGGCAATCTGGGGCAGCAATGAGATCCAGTTTCAAGCAACCAGCCCATGAGGCCTCTGACAACACCAGATGCTGGTGGGGGTGGGGACGGAGCAGCCAGCGCACAGAGCGAACCGCCACCTACCCGTGGTCCAGCACCCCGTCCCCAGGAGGCGCAATGGTGTGTGCCAGAAGATACCCAAGAGCATGTTCACAACACCACGTCTGTGGGTGCAAAGTCTGAAAACAGGCCACACGCCATCCACAGGGAAACGTAAGAAAATTCAAAAACTGGATTACTAAACACCAATCAAGTTAGTCAACTTACAGCTACATGCACAAACATGGATCATTCTCCAAAATAGTTTTGTTCTATAAAAAAATCTAAAATAAAAAACATAGTATGATTCCATTTACATTAAGTTCAAAAACTTGTAAAACTAAAACCATATCACTGAGGAACGTGTGCATATAAGTTTTTGCTGAAGCCAGGGAATGATAAACACACAGAAGTCAGGACGGGCCTCCCCGTGGAGAGGGGCGTGGGCACATGTAGGTTCCGCTTTGCTTCAAGCGATGCCACAAGGTGGGAGGACACGGAACAGACATGTGGAGTACACAGTGCGTGGCTCCACTTGGTACCAGGCCTCTAGTTCCCCAGCCGTGGGGAAGGCTGGCTTCTGCTTTCAACCAATCCTTAACCTACTGATCAACCTGTATGTTTTCTCCCACTTCGGGGATATTTTTAGTTAATTATGAAAATTGGAGTCCTTATCTACCAAATCTTTAAACATTCTCCCATGTTTTTTTTCTCTTATCCTCACTTGAGGATATGTTTTTATTGATTTTAGAGAGAGAGGAAAGGAAAGCAGGAGAGAGAAACATTGATCAGTTGCCTCCCACACTCGCCCCAACTGGGGATCAAACCCCCAACCTTTGGTGCACGGGATGACACTCCAACCAACTGAGCACCAGGTCAGGGCTCTCCCATGTCTACACGAATTCTCCCGCAATCCCATATCCACACAAATTGTACAGCTTCCCTTGTAGCAACATTCCCACAACAAACTCTTGGTGACCCTGTCATGTGCTCTCACGGGCTTTCCCGATATTCTGTTTAAGGTTTGATGGCTCTGTTCATGAGCAAAATCTGCTTATAGTTTTTTTGTGATTGCTGCCTCTTGATAGGCTTCTAAGATGAAAGCACTTTCAGCCTCATAAACGTCAATGACACTTTTCTAGGTTTAGGCCCAGCTTTAGGAGGGCAGGCCTTGCATAAACTTTGGGGAAATACTGAGTGATCCCCCAAGGAACAGGCACTTTTCTTTTGAGAAACATCCACTGGGTCCTGCACCAGCGATCCTGAGTCTACAGCATGTCCCGGTCACCACCATTTGCAGTTCTCCTGGGCAGAGGAAGGGTCACTTCTGTCTCTCAGTCAGGGGATCCTGGGAGCCCAGCACCCCTCCTGAGTGACATCTGCCTGGGAACCATGTGCCCACAAGCCTGCAGCTCCCTTTCATTTGGGCACATGCAGCCCAGGGCAGCTGTGCTCACATTTCTGAGAACAATGTGAAGTCTCATTTTTACGGCCAAAAAAAAAGAAGCTCATTTATTGAGAATGTTTCCACCTAAACTTCTTACTGACTGGATTTTCCTCTCTGCCCTGAGGTCTCTCCTGGCTCTGCCTATTTATTTCCTCACTGCTTGGCACTTGAACACTGTGCTGACCCTGAGTTGGGGCTGGGAAGCACCACCTAAGACCCACGTAGTCTTCTGTCCTCCCTGAAGTCCACCTCTCTGCACGACGACAAACTGCTACATGGCAACACACACTCCGCCAGCTCATTCTCCTCACCTAGAATGTATCCAGGTAACAAGCCATGATCATGCACAATGAAGTGTAACATGAACACCATGCAGACATAAAGCCTCAACCACTGTAGCAGCAGTGACGTCTGGGGGCGCTGTCCTCCCACAGGCCTGCCCCCCCCTGGAGGACCACGGAGAGGCCCTCAGCACCCAGCTGGCGCACAGACCACTGCGCAGCTGCACCGGAAGAGACCGGCACTGCCCTGGTCAGCAGGGGACACCGCAGCAGCCTCCTCTGGGTCTGTGGGTCAGACACAAGAACAGAGTGGGATAAAGTGCTTCTGACTGACACAGAGGGCTCAGATCAGTAGTTCTCAGTTTCAGTCTCAGGGCCCCTCCACCACCTTGAAAATATTGAGGTCCCCAAAGGGCTTTTATTTATGTGGCTATTGCTATCAATATTTACCATCGGAAGTTATAACTGAGAATTTTTTAACTATTCATTTAAAAATAATAATGAATCTCACTGAATGCTAACATAAATTACCTATTTTTACAAAAAAGTAAGTAGCTATCCTCAATGCAGACAACTGTGAATGGGTGGCACCATCTGCCACCCGCAGGTCTCTGCTGTCTGGCTCTGGGGAAGTCGGCACACTCACATCGGCTCCACGCTCCGTGTGCTGGGACAGGGCAGTTAGGTGGAAGTGACGAAGACATCACCTCGCAGAGATGCACAGCCCTGTGGGCACCTGCGGGTCATCCTGTCTGAGCCCAGTGAAAGCTTAGCCGGCAGCAGCTTGGTTGGCAGCACCTCCAGGGCAGAGACTCACATACCCAATAAACGTAGTAACTGTCCTGCTCGTCAGGAACATTCCCACATGAAACTGGCATTTTCCGTGCGAGAGGCTGGAGGTGAGGAACCGGTGACCTCCAGTGCAGCTGGTGCAGGGGCCAATGCCTGCCTGGTAGCCAGCAGTACACGTAGTCTCGAAATTGCTATTTCTAGGGATTCATCCCAATAAAACAATAATAATAAATGCAATCAACCACACACAGGAAAATGTGTCTAAGAATGTTCCACTCAAGTGTTACCTACTATAAAATAAAACTTTCAACTCCCACCCATCCAGGACTTTTAAGTGCTGAAATATTATGCAGCTATCAAAATACCTGTTGCTCTATAATATATGTAAGAGGTGCAGGTGCAGATATACTTTACACATCCTGTTCGAGAATCCCTACAAAACGTCGTCCGATGTTTCTCAGAGCCATGTCCCACTCCAGCACTGCAGTCTGGTGGGGGACGAGGTTATCTTCCTTTCTTTTTTCGATCTTTGGCATTGTCTGAGTTTAAGGAGAGATGAGACATCTTAAGTTTTTTAAACTGGGGGAGGGGAGTGTCTTCCCGCTGATTAAATAAATTGCTCTCAGGAAAACAAAATCAGTACAGTAAGTCTGGCTGAGCCCTGGGGCCTGCTCTGTGGCAGGGCCATTGTGGGGGGCTCTGCCGACAGGGTAGAGGTATAGAGCTCTGTTCCCCACCCAGGAACTGGAAGGAACTGGGAGGAAGGCTGGCATTTGTAGTCTCCCTCCCACCTGGGGGCCACAGGAGAAGGGAGGCGCTGTGGGAGGAGGAAAGGCCAAAGGCTCATCACGGTGCTGGGGAAGGAGGGGCTCCGGGACAACAGGTGACATACTCTCGGGGTCTGTGAGGGGAGCAGTGCCTGTCTCCTGAGCAGGCACAGAGGTGTCACAAAACACTCCTTTTTGGTTTGTTTTTTTAAAGACAAGACCATGCACTGCTCTTAAATTTTTAACTTAAAAAAAAAAGGAAAATTTCAGAATGAAATACCTTCTCTGTGGCTTCTGCAGGATACAAGTTATAACGAGTGTATCCGAGTGTGGATACAGACACAGTGGTATGTTTTCTAAGCGCAGACAAAGGCTGAGGAGTAACAGTTGAAAGTGTGAAATCGGATGGCAACTAGCAAAAAACAAACAGCTGTAGCAAGACAAGAGGAACTGTGTATCCAGGGAATGTTTCCAAACAAAGCACTCAGACGATCCTGAACTTCAAACCCAAGTTCTGCCCTTTGCAAAGGTAAAAATCCAGACACAAGTAGCTGAAAAAAAACCCCACAGTCCTGAGCATCCCGCAGGAAAACCACTTCTGCCAAACGTCACAAGGTCCATCTAACCTGGGGAATCTCCACCGCACACCCTCCAACACCCAAGGGGCTGAAGGGTGAAAAAGTAAGAGCAAGAGAACCGCAACTTGGGTCAAGTAGTTTCAAATACTACAACAACAAAGTTTACACTGATTTAAAGAAAATAAATACATCCTACACTAAACAATGAAGCTGCGGAAGCCTACTGCCACTGCGCGTCCACTCCCGCGGCTGCCGCACCCGCAGGCCCGCGCAGTGCCCACCAGGCCCGCGGGCAGGCGGGCGGGGCAGGGCCAGAGCCGGCTCAGGGGTGACAGCCCGCGGCGGGCACTGAGCCGAGGCGCCCGGCCGCCCTCTGCAGGGCACCGTGTCGGCTGTTCTCAAACTTGCCGCCCCTGCAGAGGCGGGCAGAGCGCAGGGGGCGGAAAAGTACCAACTGGGGGACACGGTGGCAGGACCCGCAGCCAGAGACGGAGAAACTGCAAACGTGGCTGCAGCATCCCGGCTGAGACGCGCAGGACCCACACCAGCCTGGACTGCTGCTCGCGACGCTTCAGACAAAAGCCTGAAAAGCCAGCCCGGTCTTCATCAACCAATGGAAAAGCCAGCCTCGTCAGCCAATAGAAAAGCGAGCCTGGTCCCCATTGGCCAATGGAAAACTGAGTCCAGTCCTCACCAGCCAATGGAAAAGCAAGTTGGGGCCTCGTTAATAACTGGCACTGGGACAACTGGGCACCCACAGGCAAGGAATGAAGCTGGGCCCTGACCACACACCATATGCAAAAATTAACTCAGGATGGGTCAGTGACCTACAGAGAACGAAAACCATGAACTCTTAGCAGAAAACCTGCAAGACGCTGGATTAGGCAATGGGACCTCAGGGAGGACACCAAAAGGACAGCAACAGACGACTGAAAGATGAACTGGACTTCATCCAAGTTAAAAATTTCGTGCACCAAAAAAAAATTTAAAAAAAATTCGTGCACCAAAGGACACTCTACCGGGTGAAAAAGCAACTTACAGAACAGGAGGGAACATTAGGAGCCAGGGTGGATGGGGAACCACAATTCCACCACCACTGCCCAACAGAATATGAGCAAAGGCCTGAATAGACACTTCTCCCAAAAGGACGTACACATGGCCCACAACCCAGGGAAAGATGCTCATTCCTTAGTCATCAGGGAAAAGCACATCAGAAGCAGGCAGATACCACTTCCTATTACTAGAATGGCTATTGTTTGTTTTTAAATGTCTTTATTGATTTCAGAGAGAGGAAGGGAGAGGGAGAGAGAAACATCAATGATGAGAGTCACTGATCAGCCGCCTCCCACACACCCGCTGCTGGGGATGGAGCCCGCAACCCCAGGCATGTGCCCCGACCGGGAATCACACCGTGATCT
This sequence comes from Miniopterus natalensis, assembly GCF_054644295.1. Classification (NCBI taxonomy): domain Eukaryota; kingdom Metazoa; phylum Chordata; class Mammalia; order Chiroptera; family Miniopteridae; genus Miniopterus; species Miniopterus natalensis. Next base: position 1,096,855 of record NC_142088.1, on the reverse strand, counting down.
CCTGGATCCTAGGTTGGTGCTCAGCTGCTGAGCCACACCAGCCAGATCTTTGGTTGCTTGTCCTTTTGCTGGCTGTTTTTAAAGGGAAAACGACAGGCGTTGGCAAGGATGTGGAGAAACTGGACCCCTGCACTCTGGTCGGACTGTGAAATGGTGCAGCCTCTGTGGAAACAGCTGAGCAGCTTTCAAGTTAAACACAATGACCATGTGACCAGCATATACACACAAAAGACCTGACAGCAGGGACTCGGAAGGATGCCTGCACACCCACGTTCAGAGCAGCATGATTCACAACAGCCACAAAGAGGAAACAGCCGGTGCTGGCAATAGACAAATGAATTAACAAAATGCGTACACTGCCGGGGAATAGTATTCAGCCTCGAAAAGGAAGGCGGTCATGTATGTGCCACAATACAGTGAGCCCTGAAACGGTGCACCAAGTGCAACAAGCCAGTCGCAGAAGGACAAATGCTGTGTGACTCCACTTGTCCGGGATTCCCAGAGTAGACAGATTCAGAGACAAGCAGACGGAGGTTTGCAAGGGCTGGGAGGAGGGAGGAGGGGGAGTGAACGTTTCTGTTGGGATGAGAAAGTTCTGAAAACAGTGAAGATTACACTGAACTGTACATTTAAAAATGGTTAAAATGGTAAACTTATGTTATATACATTTTTACCACAAACAGAGACGCATGGAGAACAAAGAAACTGGCATACATGCCGGTAAATAGAAATAATCCCCAAGTCCAAGAGCATGAGAGGCTGTTTCACCCCTAACGGAAGTAATCAAGGCCCAGCAAGGGAAACGGCAAGCGCTGGGAAAAGCAACAGCACAGTTTGTGGTTAGAACCCACGTGGCTTCCTCGAGGGTCCCAGCCTTTCCATCGGCAGCCCAGTGAGGTCGGCAGCGTGCAGCTCCCCAGCCTGGGACAACCACATCCACCGCACCTGAGGCTCCCAACGGTGACGTGGGCCAGGTGAGCAGCTGAGGTTCCCAACGACGACCTGGGGCAGGTGAGCAGCCGCACTCCAACCATGACCACACAGAAGACACCCCCAGCACATTCTTAACCCTCAACTCCCCCTTCTCCAGTCCTGGGAGTTCACACACAAGATACAAGAACAGGAAGACCACATCACTTGCTCGGGCTCCCAGCCATGTGCACCTGTCTCTGGAGACACTGGGTTTGGACTGTGACGATTAACAAACGGCTCCTGAACAAGTGTTTGAGAGTCTCGGGCAAGCAGAGCCCCCAGGAAGCCACAGAGCAGAGCTGACAGGCTGGTCCTGCCCTGCCCTCACCAGCTGGTGTTTGAGCACATGGCTGAGCCTCAGTGTCCCTGCTTGGAGCAGAAGGTGCACCCATTAGGTGAGCTGAGGGCATAAATGAGGTTGCCTTAAGCCTCATAAGCACTGTCTCCTTTCCGAGGGGCAGAGAGGTGGCACGCCTACCTTCCTGCAGCAGAGGACACACGGGTTCCCGACACCTGCTCTGTGGAGCCTGGGGCTCGGGCAGCAGGACTGGGCTCTGCTCCTCAGCTGGAACCCTAACCCTAACCCACCTCTGCTCAACTTGGCACAAAGTTAACATTATAGATCCTCCCACTTGTTCTTGACTTACGGTCTTCATTAAAATCCTGGTCCTCACCACAGCCAGCGAGCACAGGTGGAAACTGAAGATCCTGATATCAGACCATCAGCTTAGCTCTGGGGCTGGGACTGGCCTTGGCCTTGAGGCTGTTGTTCCACCTGTGGGACATTCTGTGGGGACTGTGCCTGGTTCCCAGGACGGGGTTTGACACAACTCCCGAAAATGTGCCCTCTGACCAGAAGGTGCCCAGAAACTGAAGCAAGACGACAGAACCACTGGCCAAGCTCAAGGGCACAGTCAAATCTCACTCAGTTCCCCACCCCCCGGCCCCCAGCTTCTGCCAGCTGGCATCCCCCAGGCCTCCCTGCCCTGGGTGCCTTTCCCTGCCTTCTCATTGCTTGTCTTGCAAGCCCACCATTGGGGGCCATCCACGAGGGCCCTCTCCATGTGTCCCTCAGCATCTGCTAGCTAGTGACTCCGGGCTATAGTCTCATGTGCCTGCCTGAGGTGTAAGCCCCTGAGGACACCCTGGAAGCCACGATTTTTGCATTGTCCATCTTAGCCGGGCTCAACGACCATCTACCCACTGCCCACGTCACCCATGAGAAACTAGGGTTGTGCAAGCCGCTTCTCCCAGGAACTCAGGACACGGGACTGTGTTCAGTTCTGCCCCGGCACGCTAACAGTAAATTGGGGACCACGTGGACAGCAGTTCCGTTCCTGCCTCTTCTGATGAACTGCAGAGCAAAGCAAAGCCCCAGGTGAAAATGGTTCTCTTCTCTAGAAAAAGGCCAGGACGCATTCTGCCCAGGGTCTCAAAGATCCCAAGTGCTGATGAGAAAGCCCTGAATGAGAGTAAGAGGGCAGGGAACCTGGGATGTGGACGGTGAGCGGCGTGCTGCACACCCGGGTTCCCGGGGCTGCACCAGGCTCCCACCCTCCCACATGGGCCTCTCCACACCATGAGGAAGACCCAGCAGAAAGAGGCAGACTTCCCGGGGATGGAGACTGTGTCTCGGTGAGGTAGGGAGCTGGGGGAAGGAACATTAGCCTTTCAGTAAATAAATCACACCTGTGCCCAGCACCCTCCGGACAGACTGCGCACGTGCCAGGCAGGGCCCTGGGAGAAGCGGCTTTGTCGCGAACACAGAGGCACCGGCCCGTCCGCTCGCTGCCCCGCCCGCGCTCCGAGGGCGCCGGCGCCAGCGCTGGCCACAGGTCCAGGGTGGTGGAGCTGGGCTCGGTGTTTATGCCTCATCCAAACAGCAGAGGGTTTATGACGCTTTACTGACGCAAGCGCCCCAGCCACATGCCAGAAGTTAACCAGGAGGAGGATTCTTTTTAAGAAACCACTTGGCAGCCGATGCCCAGCCTGAAAGGCAGACTCAGTGTGTAAGCTGAGCTCTTCCTCCAGCCCTGGCCGCCAGCAGCAGCAGCCACCCAGGACTCAGGGACAGGGCCAAGCTCAGGCGGAGCTCACAGGAGGGAAATCAAGAGCCCTGGAACCGAGGTGGGGAGTCCCGCTGCCACCTGCCTACCTCTAGCTGTATGCCCCCCGAGGCCAGAGCCCAGGCCACTGCAGAGGCCTCATAGGATGGTCAGAGTGGACCAGTGCCAGCTGCGCAGACCCTGCAGGAATGACGGGTGCCCCCAAATCTTGTCAACTGTTGCAAAAATCCCTTTCTCAAGAGTTGGCTTTTAAAGTTTATAATCACTAATCAAAGAGAAAAAAGTTCAAGTACATTACTGAGCCTGGCCCCTTGTCTCAGTGCAGTAGGACTTGGCTGGGGGGGTGAGGGATCCACATAGCTTCTTTCCTGTGGTCTTCTCTCCTGCTCCTCCTCTCGCTGGGCTCCCCCACCGCTCCCCTGGATCCAGGACAGCAGCAGGTGGTTCTCACTTGGGGGAGGGGAGGCTGCACGTGTGCAAATGCCCCGCTCACATTGGCTTTGAGAAATGGTGTCCCAGCATTCTGGAATCTCAGACATGGAGGAGCACAGAGTATCTGTATTTCTCAAAAAGGGCAGAGTCTGACCAGGTCAGGTGCTCAGGGCTGGTCCTGGGCTGCAGATAGTTCTGGATGCCTGTGATACTGACAGAGCTGACATCAGGGCAGGACCAGGCACTGCTCCTCACAAGGACCCTACAAGGTGAAGCGCCTCCTGTCCTCACTTTCTAGAGCAGGAAGCCAGCCTGGAGGGAGGGGGCCCTGCTCACATGGGGAGGGGCAGGGCCTGAGCAGGGTGGGGGGTGGGGGGGCATTGTCCATGTCCAGAGCCAAAGGTGGAGAACTAAGGGAAGAGGAGGGGCCCCGGGCGGTGTCGGCCCCGGAGGGTCTGATCCCGGGCTTTCCATGGGCACAGAGCCACACCTGGCAACCAAGCAGCCCGACTCCCGGTCCTGTGCCCCTGTCAGCATACCTCCCAGCTCCCTTCCCAAACCGCAGAGCAAGGGCGATGGCAGCTACGAAACAGGTGCTCCTCCCTCCCCAAGGTCTGCTGGACTGTCATCCATTGAGCCAAGAAGACAGGACACAGCTCTGCACAGCACCTCTGCAGGACACCATCAATGACTCCAAATCACTCCCCACCCTGGGGCATGCTGCAGGGGCTGTGGGGAGAGGGGCGCGCATCAGCACCTCCCAGACCAAAGGTGGAGCTTGAACTGAGGCACTCGAGGAACCCTGGGGAAGAAGGGGCCACAGCATGTTCTCTAAAGGGCACTCAAGCAGGGGAGGGGGAGTCACGCATGAGGGCAAGTGGCAGTGGTTTACTCTGCCTTGTTCCAAAGGCCTGAGCAAGGACCCCTGGGGACCCCGGACAGCTGCCTGGACACGGACCTCAGCACCCAGCCCAGGCAACCAGGGCTGCAGGGTGACAGGGAGAAGTGTGGCTAATCAGGGCTGTTGGAGCTCTGGCCCTCCATGACCCCAAGGGGAAACAGCCTGCATGACCCTGCAGAGTGGCAAAGGCTGTCCTGGGGCAGTGTTTACAGGTCAGCTGACCTTCACAAGAGGTTTGTTCTGTTTATCTCTGAAGAGGATGGGGATTCTGGAAAAACAAAGGAACGGTGTCACTGCAGTGAGATGGTCACAAAGCCTGGCTTCTTTTTTTAAAAAATGTATCTTTATTGATTTCAGAGAGGGAGAGAGAGAGAGAGAAACATCAATGATGAGAGAGTCATTGATCGGCTGCTTCCTGCACGCCCCCGACTGGGGATCGAGCCCGCAACCCGGGCATGTGCCCTGACCAGGAATCGAACCGATCACCTGGATCCTAGGTCGATGCTCAACCACTGAGCCATGCCCGGCCAGGCAAAGCCTGGCTTCTTAAAACTGCGTAATCCGTAACCCAATTTGCAAATAAAATTATAGTTCTTCTTAAATAATTTAAATTAGCAATTATATGAATAAAATGCACTTCTAAATATAATAGACCATGGTTAGGTATTTATAACCTAACCATATAACATAAAGTGCACAGGTTAGAAAACAGAAAAGGTAAATTTTAATGTGGAAAAATAGTTCCCACCCACAGCCTCCCCCACCCCAAAACTGCTCTTAAAGAAGAGAAGCTCTTTGCACCCCACCCCAAGTATAAAAATTCCTAGCAAGTTTACTGCCAACCTATGGCTTACCTCCAACCTTCCCGGATTTGGCTACCACTGGATAGGAGGATCATGAAATCGCAGAGTGGAAAGAAACTAAGATATCATTTAATGTGCCCGGACCAATGCCTGACAAACGTGAGGCCCAGGAAGGCCTGAGTCAGGTTCAAGCTCCGCCCCGCCCAGCATGGGAACCAGGGCTGGTAGTCACAACATTAATGGCACGAAAAGCAGCGTCCTACAAATGGCTTCTTAAGGTAAATCTGAAATGAATTCTTCATTCATACTGGGGGAAGGAAAAAACCAGCTTGGTAAAAGCCGAGGGAGAGGGGTGGGAGGGCAAGGAGGCAGGAAAGCGCTGAACAAGTGTGCCCTGCATTCGGACCTGGGAGGCTTGACCGTTTACAAGGTGAGACATGAATCACCTCGTAAACTATCTGAATAAAAGTGCTCTAAGAACAGCCTGAGGCTGTAGGTATATTTCAGTCCGCTTTCCAATACGCTAGCAGGGACTCCACGGCCACCCGGCCACACACGAGAATGACACGGACAGAGGCAAACCAAGATCACCCATCTCCACCGTGACACTGGCAGCAGCCGGGCACTGGCAGGTGTGTTCACCCTCCACTCCGGCTGTAGCTAATGACCAATAGCAGCCTGGTGAAAACATGAAACCCATGTGCAAACATGTGTACGAGGTGTGTATGAGGTGTATTGGAATCCGAATGCTCTCAAGACAACCAGGACTTGGGGCCCATCCTTCCCAGAGAGGCATCTGCCGACACCCAAGCCCCTGCCGGGATGGAGGGAGAGGAGCTGAGCCTGGGGACAGGAGGGGGATCCTGGGCTTGCCACATGGAGGGGTTCGAGTAGACACAGGCTTCCATACGGGGAGGGAGAACAGGAGAAGGCTGGCCCTCACAGGCACTGACATCAGTCATTTCACTATAAAAATTCCAAATCTGTGTGGGTTTCAAATAGCTTCAACTATACAAAAGTAAAAGCTGACAGAAATAAAAGGAGAAATAATACTAACCCACGAGTACAGCTGGGAGTTTTTAAACACCATTCTCAGTAACTCAGAGAAGAAGCAGACAAGGAAATTGGTAAAGTAACAGATCTGAACATCACGATCAACAAGCTTCACTTGCCTGACATATATAGAATTGAGAAATCTTAATTAACATATTCTCTTAAAATATACATAAAATATGTACAAAACTGACCATACAATGATCAAGCAAAACTCAAAGGATTTTCAAGAACTGAAACTATATGTAGTAAATTCAGTAACCACAGTGAAATTAAACTACAAATCAGCAACAAAAGTAAAATATTAAGAAATTCACAAATGACTGAAATACTTTTTTATGTAACCCATGGGCCAAAAAAGAAATCAAAAAGGAAATTAGATATTATTCTAGACTGTATTACAATGAAAATGACACTAAAAATGTGTGTAATCAAGCTAGAGACATAGCTGGTGAAAAGCACAGCCTTAAGTGCATGTATTACTTAGGAAAGTCTGGAAAAACTCAGTATTCTAAATATTCATTTCAATTCATTTTAAAAAAGCAAAGTACATCCAAATAATAAAATAATAGCAGTAAAAGCAGGAGCTGATTTATTTAAAAATCCAATAGAGATCACTAAAATTAGACATGGGTGTTTAAAAATATTAATGTCACTATCATAGCAAGTCAGTGAAGGAAAAAGAGAAAGAACAAATAAACAATATAAAGAATAAAAAAGGAGATGTCTCCACAACTTCTACAAACACTACAAAGATAAGAAGAGGGCATTTAAACAACTTTATATCAATACATTTGACGATTTAGAAGAGAAAAATTCTGAAAAAAACTAAACATATGAAAACTGACACAAGAAAAAACAAAGTCTGAACAGCCAACATCAGTGGGAGTGTAATTTATAAACCTTCCTAAAGGGGAAACTCCAGAGCGGTTTCCCAGTGAATTCTTCCAAATATTTAAGAACAAAACTACATCAATCTCATATAAACTCTTCAAGATATTCACACAGGAGCCAGCAACAATGACCCACGGGCCAACACAACCTGTACGACCCGCTAGGAAAGACTGGTTTTTCATTTCTAAATGGCTATTTTAAAATTTTTTAAAGAAGAAAAAAATACATAAAACGGAGGCCATGAAGCCAAAAATATTTACTACCTGACTCTTTGAAGCAGACCCTGTCACTGGGAAACAGAACAGAGGACCGTGTTGCCACACCTAAGGGCCGGCACCACCTGAACAGCAAGCCTCACAAGAATATGTCGAGAGAAGAAAGCAGCCAGTCAGCCTCACTCATGAATTTTTCGTGAGAAAACTATGCCAGATACAAGGAAACAAATCCAGTGGCCTATAAGAAGAACATATTAAAATCAAGTTGGAATTACTAAAAACTGTAAGACTGGTTAATTATTCAAAAACCCATCAAGAAAATTCATCACATGACTCAAATGCAGAAAAAGTCATATGATTAATAGATGCAAAAAAAAACATTGGTTCAGTTGAACCCAATGGAAGCGCCGTTTCTGTACACTGAAAAAGATCCAACACTTGCCCTATCCTGCGGTTCAACCTAATATTTTAACACCTACTCATGAGAATGATGGGCAACCGAAGGAGCGAGATCTGCACTGACGGGATGAAGCCCATCTACACGAAAGCCACAGCACTTCTAAACGGAATGGTGACCGTCAAACAAGACAGGTGCCCACTAGTACCAGCTCCGTTTAACATCTGACTGCAGGCCCTAGACCATATGACAAAGAAAAAGACATTAAGGTTTAAAAGTTCGCACAGAAGAAACAGAACAATCACTAGCAATATACATTAAACCCCCCAAAGAATCTACAGTCGAGCTAGTATGATAATTAGCAAACTCTGCAAGATGGCCAAACAAAAATTAGTTATATTTCTAAATACAAACACGCAAACAAAAAATAAACATTTAAAAGCAAAACAGTATTGAAAAACTGATCTATCCAAAGAAATCAAAGACCTGTACACTGTGATCTACAAAATATAACTGAAGAAATGAAAGGCCCAAACACACAGAAAGACATTTTCACAGAAGGGAGGAAGATTCTCATCAAATTGCTTTTATATGTGAATCGATGAGCTCCCAGTAGAGAGCCCAGCATTCTGATGAAATTGAAAAGCTGACTATAAAATTCACATGAAACTGCAAAGGGCTAAGAAAAACCGAGACACCTCTGAAATGACCAGATGTTAGAGGAGCCACATTACCAGGTATCATGACTAATTATAAAGCCACAGTTCGATAAGACAGCATTGTGCTGGCACAGAAACAGAACCATAAATAACGGGCCAAAACAAACTCTGGAAACAGCCCTAGGTAGACAGAGACTCCTGACTTGTGACAAGGCAGCACTGTAGGGCAGTGGGAAGAGGAGGAATCATTCTGATAAGTACTTGTGCCAACTGAGTATCCAAATGGGAAAAGTAACCCTCCATTACTTTGTCACACCGTGTTTTCTTAAAAAGCCAGTTTCAGGTGGACAGGAGATCTACATGAAAGTGGGAAAACAATGAGGCTCCTGGAAACTCATACAGAGCATCTCCATGATCTTCTGGAGGCTTAAACGAAATGACCAATAATTTGGACAATGTTAAAATTAAGAACATCTGTTCATCAAAGAGCATCATTAAGAAAGTGAAGAGGCGCCCAGCCGGGCATGGCACAGCGGTTGAGCCTCGACCTAGGATCCAGGCGATCGGGGTTCGATTCCCAGTCAGGGCATATGCCCGGTTGTGGGTTTGATCAATGACTCTCTCATCATCGATGTGTGTGTGTCTCTCTCTCTCTCTCTCTCCTTTCCTCTTTCTGAAATCAGTAAAGATATATTTATATATTAAAAAAAAAAAAAAGACAAAGTGAAGAGGCAACCCACAGTCAGAGGGAAGACAGCAACGGGCATCACCGACAGAAGACCTGCCCCTCGTCCATATAAATATCTCCCCAGTTGGTGAGAGAAAAAAGACAACCCATTTTTTAAATGAGAAAAAGACCACAACATGCACTTCACCTGGCTGTTCAACCCAAGTGCAAAGAGACGCTCAAGATCTTTAGCAACCAGAGAAAGGCAGAGTAACCACAGTCCTACAATGACAACGGATGACAGTACCATGCACGCAGGGCAGAGCCCGGGTCTCCCTCCGTCAGAGCATGAATGGGTACATTCAAAGGGAAACCTGCTGGACACACACATGCCTCATCGAAAGAAATGCGGACTTGCGCAGACACAAGCCACACACCAGAACATTACAATGGCATCAGACGCACCCACCCAAGCTGGAGACCGCCCAGAAGTCCTCAACAGCTGAGCAAATAGGCGCATCCACACGATGAGGGCCTCACACCCACGAAACCAACAGTGGCTGGAACCACCCACCAGAAACTTGCACAGGTGGAGTCAAGCAAAGGAAGCCAGATGAAAAGACCAAGTATGTTAGGATGACATTTACGTCAAGTCCAAAGGCAGGAAAAGCAAATCCAACTTGTTGGAAGCTGGAAGGTGAATCCCAGGGCAGGGCTGGTGGTGCAGGACCAAGTGAGGGCGCACACTCTGGTTCTTGACCTGCACGGCCGTCAAGCGCCTGCCGGCCGCGAGCGCGCACCAGGCGAACACATAGAACGTGCTCTCTACAGGACGCCTGCCACACCGCCACAAAAGTTCACGTGCAAGACGGCGCCCACGGAGCCGTTTACAGAGCAGCAGTGGGAAGACTGGAAAGCAGCTCAGTGTCCACCAGGGACAAGGTGTTTTAAACGAAGGACACCGGGTCCACACACAACCATGGAAAAGGCCAAGACGCTGCCTCTGCGCAGCTTTAGAACCACCTCCAGAGGAAAAGCTTCCAGAGCTCGGTGCTGAGTGTCTCCAGTGACCACCATTCAGGAGCAGAGGGAACGAGTGGGATACTGTAAGTTTCCTTTACTGTGTCAGCTCAGATTTGATCAAGACTTTATTAAAAACCGAGCAGACAGTACAGAGTTTGCGCATGCCCCACCGCCCACCTGCACCCAGGCCCCATAAGTCACAGCTCGCGTTACTGTACGTTAGTCAGTTAACGAACCAACACTGACACATCATTGCGAACTTAAGCCAATGCTTCTTTCAGATTTCCCTGGTTCCCCCCACATCCTTTCCGGTCCCAGGACCCCAACCAGGATCCCACACTGTCTCCCACGGCTTCTCTGGACTGAGAGTTTCTCAGGATGTCCTTGTATTTGGTGGCCCTGACAGTATTGGGGGACTGGGCAGGGATGGTAAAGGAGGTGCCTCTACTGGAACTTCATGTCCTTCTGGTCAGGCTGGGCTTCTGGGCCGCAGGAAGGCAGAGTGCGTGGTAAAGAGCATTCTCATCACACATGTGAACCTCACGAAGGAGACTCCGCACGCCACCACTGCTCTCCACAGCTGACGCCGACTGGCGTCACACAGCAGACCAGGGAGTGGTGTGACGAACAACAATTCCTGAGGCAGCCTCCACCAGGTGCCCAGGGACTCACAACAAACACGCACCCTGGGAGGGCTGGAGGCTGGAACAGCACCAACACCGAGCTGCTGGGCGTGCGGGCCCTCCCAGCCTCCCCACAGGAGCCCACCCGCAGACGGCCCCGCCGGCTGCCTCTGTTTAACCAGAACACATTGGGACTCATGGGAGTAAACGAGGCCGAGACTTGGCAGGCAAGGAAGAAACATCAAAAGCTTCCATCTCGACGGCACACAGTGGTGACCAGTGACCCGGCCAGACAGCCGCTGCTGGGCCTGACATTCAGTGCTCATCCTCTCCTGAGCTCCCCACTTGCATCCAAGCAGCAGGATGAGCTGACAGCACATCCCAGACCTCACGGCGACAGCGGGGCAGGATGCACCCCCACAGCCCTGGTCGAGCGTGACAGGCTTTCCAGGAACAACTCGAGCACAACAGCAGGACAACTGCTCCAGCTGTGGCTGCAGACCAGCTGCCGGAGAACGAACAGGCAACTTGGACTCGGCCCAAGCAGGGACGGTGACAACTAAGGAGAACAGAAACACAGGCTTGTTGTAGACACTGCTGTCTGCAGGCGAGAAAAGGGAATGGGAGGGAGCCCTCAGGTTTGCACCCCAGAGGCTCCACTTAGCGAGAGAAACAGAGGTGGGTCTGAGCCCAGGCCAGGCCAGCAGGAGAGCACGCCCACCACACCGATAGCCTGGAAAAAAGTGCAGCTCCGCCCTACCCATCACCCAGGTGCCAGGCTGCTCACAAAGAAGCGACAGCCCCAGAAGAGCAGAGTGAGATCCCAGCTCTCAGCCAGGTGGCCCTGCCTCCAGTCACACAGGTCTCACCTTGGTCCTGACGTGACTTGGTCCTGAGACCTCCCTGGGCACCTCCCTGCAGCCTGTGACTTGCTGAGACCTCCTGCAGCCCAGAGCTGATGGATCCCAGGGGCCTGCCTGCCTTCCTCTCCCTCATCTCCCTCCACAGGGCCCGGCAGGCAGCCTCTCCCAGCTCCCTGTCCTCCTCTCACCCCCAAGCCTTGCCACAGCCCCACCTGGCTTCTTCCAAGCAGTACCTGAAACACCTTTTAGGTGACACCTTTCCGACCTCAGCAGAGCACCCCACCCTAAGTTCTGTGTGGCCCCCCCCCCGAACCTGATATAAACATGGATTTGCTAACTCACATAATAACAACGGTGCGTTCAAGTTGAAAGTTCATTCATGTTTGTTCTTTAAAACCCAAACTAAAATTTGATGTTCAAAATTTACATATCACTATATAAAATGAGAAAATGACTTCATATTTTGTTTCTCAGGTAGTTTACTCAATGTGCCGCAGCTGTCAAGGGACTTCCATGGATTCTGACATGTATATTATTATAGGACCAACAAAGAACCCTGTATTCCACGAGATTCTGAGCTCAGTCAACCCAGAAGATTCCAGAAGCACCCAAGGCAAGAGTGAGACTGCTAGAGAGCACTTCGCAAGCCACTGGTAGAAGGTTCTGGAATGAGACTTGCCTGTCGTGGGCATGGCCCAATCTTGCAGTCCTTGCCCACCCGGAGCTTACTTTCAGCTTCCCAGGGATAAATTCTGTTTCTCACAAGAACGTACATGTAGAATTGACTTGAAGGGCATCCAAAAAAAAACTGTGAAGGCACAGGAAACCTGTATTTAACAAAACTTGTGAAAACTATGTATTGAGTTTACATAAAACCAGAAACATAGAAAATCTGGCTTGTAGAAACAACGGTAAAGATGTTATTTTGATAGGTGATTTTAACCAATGTCTCAAAATGAATATAGAAACCGATACGATGAGTGGCCTGCCAGTCTAGTGTCCAGGTGAAGACTTGGACCCAAACCCCTGCAGGTGACAAGGAGCATGCTCTCCACCCAAGTGAGGCCTCGGTTAGGCTGGATGCCCACCCCCTTCCTCTTGTGAGGATCTGGGTTTTGACTGTAAATACAGGGCCCACCCTACTTGGAACCCTACTCTCCATTGCCCCAGTGGAGGCCTCCAGAGGGAGGAAGACACAAGATCACCTATTTGCCATACTGCTGACCTCTGTCAAGCCCCAATGCAGGTGCCACCTGAAGGAAAACCCAAAGCCAGGTGTCCTGAAAGGCCATGGGGCCCCACTCTTAGAGGGAATCAGGCTGGGTGGAGGAACCCCAAGGACATTCCCCTACAGAGACGGCACAGTCACACAGGGCTGCCTCTGCCCAGTGGCTCACCCAGCCCCACTCCTACCCATCCCCAGGTGAAGCCCAAATATTCCAGAACTGGAACCTGTTGAGAAACGCTAAAGTGTCCTCTTGGGCAATTGAAGCAACTCCACACAGACCCAAATTGCTCTTTTCTTCTCCTAAGTACTGATGTTGGAAATAATATTCCTCAGCCAGAGCAGGCTCATCCCATCAGATTACTCATGGCCTAGAGTCCCCAAAACTTCTGGGAAATGCATTTAATAAAACAAACGCCATCTCCTTAGGAATGACAACCATTGAGGCCACATCCATGCAAACGGGTCCACCAAATCCACTCGTAACAGGACCCACGTAACGTCAAAAGAAATAAGAGCACCCCTAAACACAAAGAAAGAGCCCCCTGGATCTCAGAATCAGTCCTAAGGCCCCACGACGACTTCAAGGACAACCCAGCCAAGAACCGAGAAAGTCGCCGCTACGTCCAGGCCAGGGCGCCAGGCCGCACGAGTTTCACCTGGACAGAGGCGCCGGCCGGCCGAGCGCGGACGCATGGAGATGGGACCCCGAGAGCTGGGAACCTGCCCACGGGCGTGGGGGTGGGTCCTGGAAGGCTGCGGACCTGCCCACGCGCCGCAGCGTGGGAGCCGCCCCGGGCGCTGCGATGACCGGCCCTGCTCAGAGGCAGCGCTCCCGCCTCCGGGACACCCAGCCCTTCCGGGAACCGCGGCTGCGCCCGGCCCGCAGAGGCCACAGGCCGCCAGGCCGGGGCAGCAGGCACCGGTCCCGGGAGAGGCAAGGGGGCGGGCCGCTCTGCCTCCGGGGCTCGTGCCCCAGCACCTCCTCAGTCCCTGCAAGCTTGGGACCCAGGCGCCCCACCTTCCCGCCTCTCCCGGATCCTTACAACGAGGCCAGAGCACAGAGGGCAGTGCCACGGGCCAAGGGTGGCCCGGAAGGGATGGGCCCTCCTGCCGATGACCCACAAGGGACGGACCCCTCCCATCCACATAAGAGTAACCCGGAAGGGATGGGCCCTCCAGAGGATGAGCCAGAAGGGATGGACCCTCCCGAGAATGACCCGGAAGGGATGGACCCTCCCAAGAACGACCCGGAAGGGATGGGCCCCTCTTCTCTGCACAAGAATGGCCCGGAAGGGATGGGCCCTCGCGGGAAGGATCCGGAAGGGATGGGCCCCTCTTCTCCACACAAGAATGGCCCGGAAGGGATGGGCCCTCGCGGGAATGACCCGGAAGGGATGGGCCCGTGCAAGCAAGACTGGAAGGAAAGTGCTGGCACGGGCGCCCAGCCCCCAGCCGCAGCCGTTTGGGCCCGGACCCGCAGGCCACGCCTCCTCCCGCACAAAGAGCCGGAGCAGGTCGGCATTGGGTCAGACCCGATGGGAGGCGGGCGTGGAGGGCGTGGAGGGCCTGCCGTCAGCCGGCCTGGCCGACGCCCTGGGAAGCGGCGCAGCAGGCTCCCGGGAGCCGCGGCAGAGCCCGGGACTCCTGCCGGCACCGCAGCCCGAGGCAGGCCCGCGGAAGCCGGGCACAGAGGCCCACTTCTGCACCGCGCTTCCCACGAAAACAACTACGCTTGAAGGGCGCTGACTCCGCCCTGAATGCGAGTGATGAAGACAGAGCGCTTAAAGTCCAGGCGTCCCGAAACAGCTGGCCCCCGGAGGCGCGCTTCTGAGCGGCGGCCTGGGAGCCGAAGGCCCGGAGCGCCCGCCCGGACGCCTCGCGAAGGCTCGCGCAGCGGCCTCAGGTCGGGCTCGGGTCGGGCTCACGCGGCGGAGCCCGTGGGAGCCGCGGGGACAGCCGTGACGTGCAGAACGCCAGCCCGACGGCTGCCCAGAGGGACGCCCACCGAGCTGCTTCCACCAGCTTTACAGAACGCTTGACAGGTGCTGTTTCAGAAAAATAGACGTAAGATCGGTGTGTTTTATTTTCTTTAAATAGACATCACTTTTAAATAAGCCTCAGTACAACTTTTCAGAAGTCTGCAGTATTAGTAAGTTAGAAAACGGTGGTAATGTTGAACATTGCTTTTCATGTAAAAATCACAAAAGTTCTAACGCTGCATTTCAATGTGGATATCCCAGTTCCTCGTTAGGAGGTTAGGATCATGGCCTTCAAGTAACGCTGGGAGGAGGGGATGGTGAGAGCTGAGGGCCATGAGCCTGAGTCCCTCCAGCGGGAAGCGGGAGAGGTCCTAGGCTTGGGACCCTGACAGTCCACACAGAGCCACCCACCATCCTCCCTGCGTGCCCGCACTCCCACGGACCGGGTTCCCACCCACCAGCACCTAATCCCTGCAAGGAGAGGTGATCTTTTCTGTTTATTGGGGAGGAAGGGGAATGAAAGGAGGGGCAAACAGGAAAACAGTAGGCTAAGGTTTCTTTTCATCACACCGGTTATCACCCCTCCTTAAAGGCCAATATTCCCAATACCTTACTGATTGATTGATTGAGCGGCTAAAGGCTAGCCAATTTAAAAACGGCAAAGTCAGATACAATTCTAAAAAGTTATTTGCCTCATTTGATTTTTTCTTTGTAATTCCCTAAAAGTATCCATTTTTTATCATGTGTTTATGAAATGAGCAAATAAAAGGCTCTTCAGTAAAAGAACAATGAAAAGTCTCGACACAACTCTCCCCAGTTACCCTGGTCAGCCAGCCACCCAGTGACCCTTTCCATCCCAACCTTCTAAGGACCGGCAAGAGGTCAGGGAATGTTCATAATATACTCAGGACACATCACAAGCAGTGCAAAAGCCGAGAACCAGGCTCGTTTAAACTGAGGGACACACCCTGTGTCCCAATAGAGGGCTCAGTCCGGGAGCAGGGGACTCGAGGCCCACAATCCCTTCTCCACACCTACAGGATCAGGAACCATGTGAACATAGGAGGCAGCAGCCCTCCCTGTTCCCGAATCCTTGTCCCCCAATGCCCACCCTCCACTCCCAATCTCCTTCCTCCGCCACGCCAGGCTCTCACCTCCAAGACCCTGGGCCCAGCCCTCCGTCAGCAACCCAGGCAGGCAAATTCCTGCTCTGCTCCCTAGGCTCAGTTCACATGTCCCGTCGCCTGTCCCCTCTCACCACATGAACCACACTGTACCAAGGGCCCTAGAGCCTGTGCCTAGCCCAGGAGCTCCACGCAAATCAGCTGGACCAGCTCCTAAATGGGCCCAGTACGCCCTGTGTCTGCCAGTAGGGGAGCTCCCATCCCTCAAAGACAGATGACCGATTCTGGTTCCATGTTGGCCTCTGATCGGCTAAGCACTAGACAGCAGTACACACTGACTTACTTAGCTATAGAATGGGAATAACGGCATTCCAGCTCCCCACAAAGAGTACCATGCAAAACAAATGAAACAACTGTAGCGCACAACTCAGAACAAAGTCACGATTCATTGTGGCCTAAAAGCGCAGCAGGCTCTAACTTAGATGGGAGTATTACTACTACAAGTTTTACACACCTATGTTAAAGAGCCCAATCTGCACCGCCAGCACTCCCGGCCCCATGAGCCCAGTGTCAAAGGTGGCAACACCACACCTGTCTGCATTGACCTGCACACCTGTCAGTACTGACCTGCCAGGCGCCCCAATTACAGCATCTGGCTCCAGCACCAAGCCACACTCAATGGTCTCTGATGCTGGGATTTGTATGTCAAATCTGTCCCCAGAACTCATTCTTAAACCTCAGTGTCATTAATCACCCAACATTCAGCATCTCAGAACCAGAGATTTGCATTTCCACAATGGCGGCTTTGAAAAAAGGGCATAAATGCAAATGCTCCACAAACTGTAAAATTTCAGAGAATTGCCAAACAAACTATCAAGGCTCCATTGACAGTGTTCTGAGCTCTTCATAACCACTGGGGACTGGTGATTTTTAAAGACAAAACACAATTTGAGGATTAAAAAAAGCAGGAGGTTGAAAGAGAAGTCATTCTGTCTCCATGATTTCCAGAACAAACCCTGACTGATTAAGCTCCCAGAGTGGATGTTGTGGAGGATCTGGAGTGACAGCTCAAGCTGCAGACACACCCTCGGGCTCCCCGATGGCCTGGAGGGCGCAGGAGGGGCGCTTAGGGACATTTCTGAAACCTTTCCTGAGGCACAGAGGAAGCAGCACCAGAGGCTCAGAGCCCGTGGGCCCAACATTAAATCCTTCCACTCAGCTGGGGCAGTGCGGTCTTCCCTCCAACACACCTGCAGGTGGCATGTGTCAGCAACTGGCCCACCTTCCCCATGTCCTAGAGGCTCAGCCCCGCCCCTGCCAGGAAGCCCCCAGCCCTACTGACATCATAGAAGAACCTGGAAGCTCTTCTCCAGCTGTTGCTGCTGCTTGTGTTGCACTGGGCGTGAACAGGCCCTATGCCCTGGCCTGAGCCCCAGCACTCCTGTAGCCAGCTGCACCTGCTTGGACAAGCCCACTGTAGGCTCCCCAGCACTCCTGTCAGTTGCTTCTCGAAACCAGGGCCTCATTAGGTGTCCAGAGCCCGCTATCAGCAGCAGCTAGGAATCGATGCCTTCTCTGTGTTAACTGCTGGTCCTCAAAATTCATTTTCTCTCTTTAATGTCCTTAACACTTTGCAGCATCCCTGAAACATTCCATCACTGCAAAGCACAAATGACATAAAAACGTTCCTTTGTAAGATAACTTCTATCTTAAAACATAAAAACCTTGGTGGCCAAACTGGTTGCAATAAACAGACTCAAGATCAAGAGCAGGAAGACGGAAGCACGATGACCCAGGAAGCCAGCCCAGCTCAGACCAGCGCAGGGCAGAGCCTCCTCCAGGAAGACCTCCAGATGAAAACCTTACCATCGTCTGAAGAAATCAAACCACGTTGAGAGTCAACTAAGCTATTGCTGATGCAGACTTTTTAGCTGCTTTTGTGCAGATGGAGTATTTCAGACTCAACAGAATATTAAGAAACCAGAGAATGCTCCAAATTAAAGCACAGATCTTAAATATACATGTTTCCCTCAAAATATTTATTCTCTTTTAACTAAACACTGTCCACACCTCTTCCCGAGATGCAGGAACTAGGACACAAGTTTCCCAATTCCATCTGTTCAACCAGTTTCCTGTCAGAGGTTTGTATGACCACATAGGTCCTGAACATCCCAGCACACTGCTCACACCAGCCCACCTCCCTCACCCAGCACACTGCTCACACCAGCCCAGCTCCCACACCCAGCACACTGCTCACACCGGCCCAGCTCCCACACCCAGCACACTGCTCACACCGGTCCAGCT
Source organism: Miniopterus natalensis (assembly GCF_054644295.1). NCBI lineage: Eukaryota > Metazoa > Chordata > Mammalia > Chiroptera > Miniopteridae > Miniopterus > Miniopterus natalensis. Next base: position 1,078,652 of record NC_142088.1, on the reverse strand, counting down.
CCCTCATCCCGGCACACTGCTCACGCCGGCCCAGCTCCCTCATCTCAGCGCATTGCTCACACCAGCCCAGCTCCCACACCCAGCAAACTGCTCACAGGCCAGCCTGCAGTCTTCATGGGAGGGAACAAAGCTGGAGGAGGAAAGAGAGCCTCACTTGTCCCTTGGACAGGTCCAAACGGGGCCAAGTTCCCTCCATCTCCCACAGGAACACCCCGTCCAGGCAGGGCCATGTGTCCTTCACGTCCATCCTGACCTGTGTCAGCACATCCAACAGGAAAAGGTTTAGAGCGTGGAATAAGGCAAAAAGCACAGTATTTCAGAGCCTCTTCCCACTCTTCTTACTGTGAAAGAGGAGTTCTTTGAGGCTGAATCAGCCCAGGCCCTTCTGCAGGCTGCTCCCGTCAATACAAACACTGATTCAGAGCAATAAACCAGCAGTGAGCGGTTTTACGTCAGAGAACCAGAGCCCAGCTCCGGCGCATCCATAAAGAACAGCAATAAAACCCGCTGCTTGCCTCACCCGCCAGAGGGAGTCTGGAAGGAAATCAGGAGAGAATACTACACTCCAATAGAAAGGTCATTTTATCATCCGGGCAAAGGTGAGCTGCACTGCATGCAAGTGTAAGTGTGGGGAGAGGACAGTGGCAGGGGCCCAGGGGAAAGTGAGGGCCCTGGGGGACAGTGAAGGCCCCCAGGGGACAATGAGGGCCCTGGAGGGTGGGGGACAGTGAGGCCCCGGGGGAAGAGTGAGGGCCCCAGGGGGACAGTGAGGGCCCCAGGGGATAGTGAGGGGCCCTGGGAGGAAGAATGAAGACCCCTAGGGATAGTGAGGGCCCAGGGAGGAGTGCAGGCCCCAGGGGGACAGTGAGCACCCTGGGGGAAGAGCGAGGGCCCCAGGGGATAGTGAGGGCCCTTGGGGGCAAGGCAGGGGGTGCACAGCCAGACAGAGGACCTTAAATGACGAGGGAGGTAAGGGGCCCAGACCAGGGAGGCTGAACATGTAGGTCAGTGAGGGTGAGACAGAGACAGGCTCCTAGTCGGGTTGAAGAAGAAACACTAGAAACTTCCCATTCAAAACAGCAAACTGGACCCAGACCCGGACTCAGCCCCAGAAGAGGGAACCACAAGCCAGGGATTGTTGATAGCTCCAACCAGGGTATTCAAAGTGAGTCATAAACAGCGTCTGACATTGGCCTATACCAAAGACTCTCCAAAAAGACTGGGAGTCCTAGCAGATCTGCCTAAACATAGAAACAAACCCAAACAGGCAGTCAAATGGGGAGACAAAACAATAAGCCCCCAATGAAAGAACTAGAGAATTCTCCAGAAGAAGAGCTAAATTGCGAGATAACCTATCAGATACAGAGTTCAGAATACTGATTGTAAGGATGCTCAACAGCATGAGAAAAGAAATGGAAGCTGTGAAGGAAATTAAGAATGACAGAAATAAAGAATACACTGGAAGGAATAAACAGTAGGTTAGAGGAAGCTGAGGATCAGATCAGTGAATTAGAAGACATGGTAGAAAAAAATCACTCCAAGAAGTAAAAAGGAAAAACAATAAACAGGACAGTCGAAGGGAGCTCTGGGACAACATGAAATGTAACAATATTTGCATCATAGGAATGCCAGAAGTTCTAGAAAGTAAGCAAGGGTTGGAGAATTTGTTTGAAGAAATAATATCAGAAAGCTTCCCTAACCTGGTGAAGGAAAAAGTCACACAAGTTCAGGAGGCACAGAGGGTCCCAAGCAAGAAGACCCCAAAGAGGCCCACACCCAGACACATCATAATTAAAATGCCAAAAATTCAAGACAGAATCTTAAAGGCAGCAAGAGAAAAGCAAGCTGTTACCTACAAAAGAGCTCCCATAAGGCTGTCAGGTGACTTCTCATCAGAAACTCTACAGGCCAGGAGGGAATGACATGAAATATTCAAGGTAATGCAAAACAAGGAACTGAAACAAAGACCACTCTATCCAGCAAGGCTGTCATTCAAAATAGATGGTGAAATAAAGAGCTTCCCAGAACAAAAAAGGCTAAAGGAGTTTATCACCACCAAAAGAGCATTGCAGGTAAAGGGACTGCTATAATTAGAAGTAGAAATAAAGAAACATAGGCATAAAGAAATAAAATGGCAATAGTTAAGTACCTATCAATAATAACCTTAAATGTAAATGGCTTAAATGCTCCAATCAAATGACATAGGGTGGCTGAGTGGATAAGAACACATCACCCAAATATTTGCTGTCTACAAGAAACCCACACCTCAGAACAAGAGACTCACAGAGGATGAGAGTGATGGGATGGAAATTTTTCCATGCCAATGGAAATGAAAAAAAAGCTGGGGTAGCAATAGTCATATCAGACAAAATAGACTTCAAAATAAAGGCCATAACAAGAGACAAGAAAGGTCACTACATAATACTAAAGGGATCAACCCAACAAGAGGATATAACCCTGATGAACATATATACACCCAATATAGGAGCACCTAAATTTATAAAAAAATTTCTAGAGGACTTTAAGGGAGAGATCAACAGCAAAACAGTCATAGTAGGAGACTTTAACACCCCACTGACTTCACTAGATAGATCTTCCAGATAAAAAAATCAACAAGGAAACAGTGACTCTAAATGACACACTAGATCAGATAGATTTAATTGACATTTACAGAACATTCCACCCCAAAGCTGCAGAATATACATTCCTCTCAAGTGCACATGGTCATGCTCAAAGATAAACCACATGTTAGGACACCAAACAAGTCCCTACAAGTTCAAGAAGATTGAAATATCCAAGCATCTTCTTGGACCACAATAGCATGAAATTAGAAATCAACTACAGTAAAAACACTCAAAAACATTCAAACACATGGAGGCTAAATAGCATGTTATTAAACAATGAATGGGTTACCAATAAGATCAAGAAAGAAATAAAAAACTTCCTGGAAACAAATGAAAATGAACACACAACAACCCCAACTCTATGGGACACAGTGAAAGCAGTTCTGAGAGGAAGTTCATAGCACTACAGGCCTACCTCAAAAAGCAAGAAAAACTTTTAATAGACTCTCTAATCCTACAACTTAAAGACTTAGAAAGAGAACAACGAGAAAAGCCCAGAGTATGTTGAAGAAAACACACACACACACACACGCACACAGAGCAAACTGAGTATTATCCCCCCCCCCCACCAAATCCACTAAAATTACGAAACGTAAACAGAAACATAAAAGGATGCACAGCAATGCTCAACAATGGGAAACAGCACCAACTGACCAAAACCTTGGAGGGATTTCCTAGAAAATATACATCTGATGGGATCAAAGGGACAGGAAAACAATACCTCATGACCAGCCCACGGCCAGGCAGGACAGACAATAGGCCTGCACACAGGGAGGGCGCGTGTCCATGCCCAGCCCAGCCACCTGCAGTAGGGCCAGTGCTGACTGGGGACCCTTGTTGCAGCTCCAGGGGGGATGCTCTGGGAGGAAAGGTGGCCCCTGAAGGACACCTGAGCACCAGAGAGCAGGCGTGCCCAGGAGCCCAGGCCCTGAGTGTCACCACTGCAGACAGGAGCAGGCTCAGCCCCCAAGGCAGCCAGGCCCTTGCTAGCTTTAGCCCCTCCTTCATCAGCAGTCTCCAACCCATGGGAGAGACAGAAATGCACAGGTCAGCGGTGGCAACGACACAACAAACCAGACAGGACAGCAATTGCCGTAAACACAGATTGGCGAATCTGCAGATGAAGGCAGACCCTTGGGGAGAGAAAGCCAATGCAGCACTCAGGTCCTCGCTGAGAGGGACCTGGGGAGGAGGAAGCCCTGGATAAGCAGGTGGGGAGATGCTGGTCAGCCGGAGAAACCAGGGGCAGAAACACTTTCAGGTGTCACAATAAACTGGGCAAAGACACAGGTATTTTATTTTAGAGACCTGGGCTACCAAGAGATTAGTCGACAGTTTCTAGAGCAAACTGAGCAAGCCTAATGTCTAACTGGTGAGCCCACCATGCCTACCGACTGAGTGATTCTGCCTCTAGGAACTGATCCCGTGCAGACAGATGCTCTAGAAGGGCAAGTGCAGACTATATGTGTAAACCTGTCTGAGGCCAATTTGGGGCTGCTATAAATAGTGCTGCAACTACATAAGTATTCATCCACAAGCTATCAAAATAAGTTAGACTTATATGCATGCTGACATCGAAAGATGCTCACAATACAGTGAAATGGAAAGAAATAAATTAGAAGCCCACAGACGTGATGCTGTACACCACTGAGACGCTTGAGCGTGGCCCCTGAACTCAGATGCAGGAAGGCGGATGGCTCCCTCAGTGGGAGAGCTGGGCGCCGCTCAAGGTCTGCTTGACAAGCTTCCATCCAGGCGCCTAATTTTACACATTCTATGGATCAATACACAAACAATTTGCATCAGTAAAGTCTTCCTACCTAAATATAACTGGGAATCCTGCCCTCCAGAGCTCAGACAACTCCAGTTGGGCCCAGGGAGAGGGTGTGTAGGTTCTGGGCCATCCCAGAGGCAGAGACCCAGAGTCCCCAGCCCCATTAACAGGGGTGTGAATACCTGAGGACACCCTGCTCTGTCCAGGGGCCGTCACCACCCCTCCCACATGGACCAGGACAGACCTGCTGTGAGTGCCCCCTATAGGCCAGGCAGCTGCAGTGGCAGCAGGCAGGACCCAGGCTTTCAGTAGGTGACTGTGCTGGGACTTGTCCTAACTACCAGCACCCACAACACACTCCTGAAGCCAGGGGCCACACGAGTGTGGTTCCCAATACTGTACAGCCACTTACTAGTTCTGGGACTTAGACAAGGCGCCCCTTCCCTCCTGGCCTGAGATTTTCAGGGTGTTGTGAAGACTGACTCGTGTGACACGCTTACTGCAGGGCCTAATAAAACATGCTCCTGTAGCAGGGCCCAGATACAGACTCAGACCCAGCCAGGCCCGGTCACAGACTCAGACCCAGTCAGGGCCCAGTCACAGAACCACCCACACCCCCGGGCCCCAGGAACAAAGAAACTAGGTAAGAAATTAACTCTCCAAATCACAAACTGACCTCTGAACCCCACCTCACTAAAGCACCATTCTCATCTCCTGGCCTCTAGGACCCACGCCTGCCACTCAGTCAGCGGGCAAATCCCGTGTGTCCTGAGGGCTCTACCAGGGCGTTTTATCCCAAGAGGAAGGAAAGAGAGTCTACTCTGACAAACCACCAGGGGCCACTGTCAAGAAAACCAGTCACGCTGCAGCCGCACTGACGCCCCTCTGCCCAGGACGCCCGCCGCCCCTTACCTGGGTGGCTTTGGGAGCTCATCGCTGGCAGCGTCTGCTCCTCTCCTCGACTCAGTGGCTCCAAACGTCCACGGACACAACGCGGCACGGAGCGGCAGAGTCCCGCCCACACACCCACGGCAGCAGCGGGAGGGCTGCGGCCACGTCAGCGTCGGGAGTCTGCGGCAGGTGTCGGCTGGCTCAGGGCAGGACCTGTGTGGTGAGACAAAGATGGGTGGGTGAGGAGGTGACCCGAGGAAACCTGGATTTGTTTTCATCACTTCACCACTGATTGGTAAAGCCACTCATCTGGGCACTTCTGCTGACAGGAAGCCCTTGGGGGGGTTAGTGAACACGTGGAACACGGGTGAACACGACCTGCAGTACCACTGGTGGAGACCATGTCACGGGGAGTCACTCTGGCCACTCCCACCGGTCTCCACGTGCGCACACTCCCGCCAGCCCACATCCACGTACCAGACCTCACCTGCTGCCACCTGAGTCCCAGGCCCAGTCAGCCCTCCTCACTTAACCCGTCCCCCATTTTCACCTCCACAATTACAATTCTGCAGCCGATTTCCATGGTCTCCTTATACAAGTGCTACATGTGTCACAGGAAAGTATTTTCAGTCACCAGGATGCATCTCAGAGGTAGACATGCGGTAATATCCTGACATGCTCTTCTGGCCTTTTGCCCACACTGCCAGCTCCCAGCCGCATCCCCCTCTCTGTGCCAACATTACAGCCAGTTTTCCAGGGTCTGTAACACTCCTGGCAGCACTGACTGAAGGCGCTGAGACAGAGCTGCCCCTCCCCCACACCAGGGAGTGGCACTGGCTGGGCCAGTTCATCAGATCCTCTCCCCAGGACCAGACTAGCCCACAGGTCAGTCACCGGGCAGAGAGCCCAGGACGAGTCCAGGACCCACCACCAAGCCTCTGCACTGGGCAGGGGCATCACGAGGGACTTTTCAAACTTTGTGATGAGCAGGTATTACTTTTATCATCAGAATAGGGAAATACACTGAAAAATAACAATTCTGAAAATCCTCCTATTGACCCTGGCCAAAGGCCCTTCTGGGGCCTGTCATCCCTTCCTTTGCCAGTGTGACAAACTCCTGCTCTTGTCTAAATCACTCAAGGACATTTCTTCCCCATTCCCCAGACAACATACCATGGAAGGGGTCCTCCCAAAGCTGCTGCTTAGGTGGTCTCCAAGTACACGGGTCTGTAACTGTGGTTAGTATCTTTATTATTATGATTCTGTGTCTGATTATTTCCCTACAAAACAGTGACGTATTTCTCCGGTTCAGAATTTTTATTCATCTCTTGGTCAGAACAAACACCATTTTCTTAAAAACAATGCAGATGGTATATTTTACAAACCCTTGCAAACCTCAGGTGGCTCTGGAGCCTTCACACAAGTCACACCTTGGCTGGGTATAAAAGTCTTAGCTCATAGGAATTTCTTGTTGAAAATCTGCAGACACTGCCCCACCCTCCACATTGCAGAAAACACTGCCAGCTGAGCAGTGGTTCCTCGCCAGGGAGCCTCTAGGGGCCCAGTGATGACAGCGCTATTGTCGTTATTGTTACTTTATTCTGTCTGGATTCAGCTAAAATTATTTTTTTAATCTTGAAATCCAAAAATATTTTCAGAAGGTGTATGGTTAAGAGCCTCCTTTCATTTATTGTGCTCCAAACACGAACCTTTTAATACACGTAGGCTTTCTGCTCAGGAAATGGTCTTCCCTTACTTTCCTCAGGCCCCTCAAGGGGCTGGACTCGCTCCGCCACCACGGCATGCCTGTTGTCCGTTCTCCTGCCCAGGCCTCTGCTCAAGCATGTTCTCCATGTCACCGCTGTTTCCATGCAACCAGTTGTATTCCTATGGCTCCTACTACAGATTTTAAACCATTTGTTCCCAACCATTTCCCTTTACGACTCATCATTATCTCGTCGTCTCCGTGGATTCACGCTTCATGGCCTGCTCCTATCGGTGGGGTCACGTCTTCTCCCAGCCAGTCTTTTGAAATTTGTTTTCTGATTTCAACCATGAATCATTTTCAGAGGCAAGTGTGTCTTCTGCATTTCGGAGTAGTTCCCTCTCCCCTCGTCCTGGGACACCTTTCTGAGGCCCATGGTGGTGGTTCTTTCTGTTTGTTTATCCTCAAAAAAGAACAGCTCTAGTGCAGAGCTGGGTTTTGCCCAAATACTGACACACCTGCTCCTACCCATGTCCACCGCGAGGCTGGTTAAGACCCTTCTCAGGGTACTGTGCCAGCAGCTCACATACAGTTTGCTTTCAAACACAAGATAAAGTAGAAATGGGGATATTGTCAGATATGCAAAAAAGGAAATGCTCATCTACAGCAGATCCGCACAAAAAGAACTATTACGGATCCACCAGATAGACACAGCCCCACACACAGGTGAAGAGCCCCAGAAATGGGAGCCATACAGGCAAATATAGAAGTCTTCTCTTACGTTGAATTTCTCTAAAAGAGAACTATCTAAAGCAAAAATAATAATGTATGGAGGTGTTTATATCATAGTACTAAGAGAACATGTCAAAAACACCCCATACAGCACCGCGTCCCAGGTGTGGAATGTGGCAACGTCCCGACGGCAGCCTGCCCACTACAGAGCCTAAAGCAGCCCTGAAGCTCTAGTTAGCACGTCAGTAACAACAACACAATCCTAAACACAACCCAAAGGGAGGCAGAAAAGGGAAAAGAACAAAGACCAACAAACAGAAAACACACAGGAAGATAAACCCACTCCACTGATTACCACATCGCATGGCCACCCTCGCCTCCCTCAGAGGACAGAAGCTGGGAGGATGGACGACAAAGCGAGACCCGAGTTCAGCGGAGTCCGCGGCAGGGAGGAGGCCGGCTCCGCCTGCTCTGAAATAAACCTCCCCAAGTTTACAGACCCAGTCACAGCGCTGCCTGCGAGGAAGCCAGTGTAAGAACAAAGATACAAGCGGATTGAAAGTCAGAGATGGAAAATATACATCATGCAAATACTAATCAAAAGAGAGCTGCAACAGTTACACTGATAGCAGACAAAGGAGATGCTAAAGGACCTCACCAGGGACAAAGAAGCCACTTCAGAAAGATAAGGGTCGGTTCTAAGAGGACACGGCAATCCTAAACAGCCACGTACTGATAACAGGCCTCTGACACGAAGAAAAACTAATAAAAGTGTACGGGAACTGGGCAAACCTGCAGTTACAGCTGGGAATCTCAACAGCCTGACCTGAGGAACTGTCAGAACAGCAGGCAGGGAAGGAGCAAGGACAGGAGCGGTGACAACACTGTCACCCAACCGGACCAAAGGCACTTACAGAACACTCGGTAAACAACAGAGCACACATTCTCCACATTCCTGTAAAAGCACACGGAACATTTACCAAGATACACATCTCTGGGGCCATAAAACAAGTCTGGGTAAATTCTGAAGACTCAAACCCGGCCGTACAAATGTCCCCTGATTAAACTGAAATTAAGCTAGAAATCAAGCACAGAAAGGTATCTGGAAAACTCCAACTATTTGGAAACAAATATACTTCATGGGGCAAAAAAATTAAAACGTAAGTTAGAGAGCATCTGAGATGACAAGATGAATGGAAAAGGAAGCACACCGCATGGCAATGTGCGGGGCTGAGAACAGAGGGGAATCGGGCGGAAAGCCTCTATTAGAAAAGGTCTCCAGTCGATGACTTCAGGTGTTGCCTTAAGAAGCTAAAAAAACAAACCCAAAACAAGCAAAAAAGAGACAATAACAGAGAGCAGAAATCAATGGAATAGAAAACAGAAAAAATCAAACTAAAAGCAGATTCGTTGAGACAGTAAAATTGATAAGCCTGTACCTAAACGGATCAGAAAAAACAGAGCAAGTCGACCAGCTGCTATCAAGAATGAGACGAGCGTAGACCTCATGGATATTAAATGAAACAACTTTATGCCAATAACTTTGACAACTTAGATAAATCAACAAATGCCTTAAAACCCAAAGTACCACTGTTCACTGGAGTGCGAGCGAGCCACCCCCGGCCAGCGCCCTGGGCGCCCCCACGGCTCCTGTGCCCACCCTCCTCACCTACTTCGGAGCCTGCGCTGCGAGGAGCTGCACTTGCCGGCCCGCCCGCCGGCCAGCCGTTTGCACCAGCGGGGCTCACGGACAGTTACTTTGTTCTGTGTGATATAATCCAAGCCTATCATGTATTTTGTTGCTCAGGCTTGGCCACTGGGAGCTCCTTTAGGTCAGCACCTACGTTTTTCTGACAAGATTCCTCTCCCATCTTTTTTTAAAAGATTTTTTAATTGACTTTGAGAGAGAGGAAGGGAGAGGGAGAGAGAGGAACATCAACCAGCTGCCTCCTGCACCCCCTGTACCAGGGACCGAGCCCACAGCCCGGGCACGTGTCCTGACCAGGAATGGAACCAGCAGCTTCTGAGTGCCCAGGACGACCCCCAACCAGCCGAGCCACACGGGCCGGGGTCTCTTCTTTTTTTAAAGGATTCTTTACTTTCTGGTTCCACAAGATGTCCCCGTCACAGCCCTGCAATCATCCACTTCTCCGAGGAGCCTGGTTCCTTTCTTTGGAGAACTGTGTTAGACACCAAGGTCTGGGGGCTGCGTGTCCCTCATGTCCCTGTCATGGGCCCTGCGGGCAGGCAGTGTGCACGCACCGACTCACACATTTACATGTCTGCACCCAGCTGATGCGACACCGCCGATTCCAGTGCAGCATCGCGGGCTGACCTCGTCTGTTTCCTGACGTGGGACCTATTTCTCCATCAATGAGAAACTTTGCTTTTATTATCTCCAGTAGTTACTCATGTGTTCAGTTCCGTACAGAGCAGTTCAGAAGGGCTGAAACATCCTCCCACGCAGCTGCAGCAGGTGCCCCTTCTCTCTGACCAGCCCCGCAGTGCGCCGTGCGGACACCCCCCGTTCCTCAGTGCAGATCTTCTCTCCTGCACCCTTCAGCGTGGTGGGTGCTGCATTTGTGACAGAACGTGAGTCACTGTAAGGATTTAGTTTTCATTCTGGGTTCCCCACATGCTGGTTGGCTTTAACTGTTTATTTTTTTCATATATGTAAGAAATACAAACTTTAAGTGAAAAAAAAGTGTGTTCACATTGATATCTGCAATTTAAATTTCAGATTTTACAGAGTTTTAATGTAAATTTCTCTTGCTTTGTATAACAGCTTCTGTATTATGGGAATTTTGAACGTAGACAAAGTGAACAGAACAGTAAGAGCTCCTAACACCGGCCTCAACAATTACCAACATCCTGCCACTCGGGCTTCACCTCTAGCTCCTTTTAACAGACATTAAAATGCCTCAAATTTAACTGAGCAATTGTGAATGTGGGTCCATCTGTGTAAACCTGTTACCATGAGAAATCTTCTTACTTATAAATGCACTGCCAAACTAGTGGGAAATAAATACCTTTGATATGATTTATTCTGAACCAAGTTCTGTTTAAACAAGGGGATCTGTCAGGATATCATATCTGAGCAGTACAGAGTCTGGGGTGGGATCTGGGGCAGGCCAAGTCTCAGCACCAGCCCAGACATGGCCTCCTCCCAGAGGGACCCTCCACAGAGCCGTCCCCAGGCCCTGGAGAAGAAGGCTCCCTCCACTCAGCCTGCCCCAACATCAGGCTCTGCTGCGCCATCGGTGGCCCTGCCAGCCCAGAGATGGTCACCCCAGCCGCCTGGTCAAGGCTGTCTCAGAGCCAGGTGTGCCAGAGCCATGGCCCCGAGAGACAGGCAGGGGGAGCTGGGTCTGGAGAAGTAGAGACAGTCTGGAAGACAGTGGGCCTGCACGAAGCTGAAGAACCAATTCCAGGATCTGACAGACAGGACCTCACAGTAGGCACGCGACAGACGTGCTGAATGGAATGAAAAGTCGTCCTGTATGCACTTCAGAAGCCACCTCAAAAGAGTTGAGGTTAAAACCAACTGCAGGAACACTATGCTCTGCCTTTGGGAGGTTCCAGGGAAAAGTTAAGGACCACATCTAACACGGAAGATTCCAGAAATCCAACAGCACGTGGCCTCAGGAAGCCATGGCCTCAGAGGACAGCAAGGCTGGGAACAGAGCATAGAGCCACAGGTAACACAGCCTTCTCAGCCCTCCAAACCCCTGGCTAAATACAAAATTTGCATATTTTAACAAAGATGGGGGCGGACAGAGAAAATTAAGAACAAATCATTTTATAGCTGAAAACTAAAATCCTGTCAAAGAAAGCGATACCACCCAAATCCCACAATGAGAGCAGACTCTTACCCTCTGCCCTTTCCATCGGCATCCGGTTAGGCAGGGGGTCTGAACAGCCCAGTGCAGTATTCACAACACAAAAACACACTGGAAATGTAACGTGTGAATAAATAACACTCAAGTATGATACAGTTCCTCTTATCTTGATGTAAACATCTTGGGACACTACTAACAATAAAGCATTCCTTTCTAAGGAAACACCCAGACAGCACACGGTTCTAAGATCCCCAAAAATGACTGGATCTGAGCTTTCAGAAACCTGTTCACGTAGAATGCTGGAAATGTACAACTGTACATCCCTAACTAAAGTGCGCACTTCTGATAGATGTTAGGTGCATGTTGAACATGTCATGACTTGACACAACTGCTTTTATGATCACAGTCCTGCCTGATTGACAACGAAAACATAAAGCCCACACTGGGAGGGTGAGCAGTGGAGAAGACCCTGTAATTCTGATTTGCATGCTGCTTTAAAAAGGGCATGGTCCTGCCACTAATCAGGCGGCCTCTGACACTGAGTATATACTTATATAAAAACTTAGCTTTCTTTATTTTTATGTCCGTCCCATACAGTATAAATGAAACCAAATGCGTCACTCTGGCTTAAGTGCGTGCTGATATTTCCTCCGCCAAAGGCTTTGAATCTAGGATTACCTACAGTTCTCCCATCCTGCAGCTGCCCTTGGAAATTTCAGTTGACCTAATTTCATGGAATAAACCATAAAACCTTCCAAAGAGTAAAAGTCTTATAATTATAAATCCTTAAGAGAACACTCTTTTAAAAATCTTATTAACTGACCACAAAGAAATGTCGCAGAGAGGAGGACATGCTTTCTCACAGACCACAACCTTCCGCATCCCATCACATGGGCAAAGAACAACCGCAGCTCCAACTCCGTACGCCTCCCCACCACAGCCTCAGCCTGCCATGCTGGTGGGCAAACAGCAAGCTGTTAGTGAGACCAAAAGATCAAAAGATGTCACACAGCCCATGGCATCCCAATGCAGGAGAAAGCATGCAAGTCATCAGCAGAACAGAGAGCCTTCCCTGCATCAGGAATGAGGCCAGGATACCCCCTCACCACTTCCAGTAACAGTTTGCTGGAGATGCTAGCCAGTGCAACGAGGCAAGAAAAAGAAATGAAAGGCACAGGATTGAAAAAGAAGAATCTACTGCTTTACTCAGACAATAGACTGTGTTCATAGAAAACTCAAAATGATCTACCAATAACTATAAAAATTCTTAAGTGAACTTAACAAAACACTAGGTCGAGGTCAAAATAAAAAAACCTACTGTATTTCTACACACCAGCAACAAACAGAAAATAAAAGATACCATTTACAACAGCATCCATTATCAGCAAATATCCAGGGTCAAACCTACCAAAAGATGTGTAAGAACCTTACACATTAAACTATGAAATGTTGTAAGTGAAATTAAAGACCTAAATAAATGGAGGAATGTACCATGTGCATGGGTTGGAAGGCCCAATATGGTTAAGATGTCAGTGTTTCCCAAATTAATTGGCAGTCATCAATGCATTCTCAATCAAACCCCACCAGAATGTCTTTGAAAACTGACAAGTTAATTTTAAATTTTGCATGGACGTACAAAGGACCCAGAATAGCAATCTTGAGAAAAAAATACCTGGAGGACTTACACTATTAAATATCAAGATCTATTATACACCTGTATAATTAAGACATTGGTATAAGACTTGACAAATAAAACAAGAAACAGAATATTCCAGAGTGAGACCAACACAAACACAATAATATGATTAGAGCAGAAGCTACTACGCTCCAAATCCACAGGGAAACGGGCTGGGTACCAGGATCATTGCTACCTTTATGGAAACAAATGAACCACATCCCACCATCATGAAAATCAGTGTGAGATGGATTGTCCATGTTTAAGGTAAGAAAGCAATGCCCAGCCTGAGGGACAGCAAAGAAAAAGATCTGGAGGTAGACAACAACTCTTAAATAGATGGTTAAATCTTTTTTTTAAGGCACTGACCATAAAGGGGGGAAATGATACATTGTACTGCATCAAATTCAGAACTGGTTTATCAAATACCCAGTGGAAGAGTGAAAAGGCAGCCCAGAGAACAGATGTTAACCTGCTTGAAATACATCCCACAATGGACAGGGATCCCAAATATATAGATAATTCTTACAAATCACTAAGTTTAAAAAAGGAGATGACTCAAATAAAAAATGGGCAAAAGACATGAACAGGTACTCTGACAAGGGATTCCACATGGTCAGTCACCACATGAAGAGGAGCTCAGCACCTATACTCACAGGGAAATGGAAATTAAAACCACAGCACGATACACATGGCTGAAATTTAAAAGCAAAGCAGAACCAAGTGTTGGCAAGGATGTGGCACAACTGGGACTCTATTCTGTCATGACTGTGAATGGCAACACTATGGGAACCTGCTTGGTGACAAGCATTGATGCTGAACCTACACACAATTGTGCCCACCAAGGCCAGCCACTCCTAGGTGCACACTCTACAGAAAGTCACCGGTTTGCTCACCAAGGTCATTTACAAGAATGACACAGCAGCATTATCTGTGTAGCCAGAAACTGGGAATGGTCACCAACAGTAGGCTGGACAGAACATTCCACAGCAACAAGAACAAGCAGACAACACCAATCAGCAGCAACCTATCAGACGAACCACACAGACAGAACGTTGGGCAAGGGCAGACAGACACACAGAAGTACACACTGTATGGCCCCAAGTGATAAGGCCTGACACCAGGGGAAGCTAATCTGTGTTGCTAGAAGACAGGTAGCCCCTGTGAAATGGGGGCAGGTGGTGGTGGAAGGAGAAACAAGGGTGGTGGTAATGCTCTGTTTCCTGATCCAAGTGAAGGTTAGCGAGGGAATTCCACCCATTGAACACTTCTGGCTGGGCAGGGGGTGGGGGGGGTGGAGGCTGGGGAGAGACAGAGAGAGGCAGAATGAATCAACTCCTCAAAGACCCCCATGCATCAAAGAAAGATCCAAAAATAACACCTACTTGGTTGATCCGTGCCATCTGCACTATTTTCCTTACACTTTCTGGGCAATGGATGAATATTTTACAGTTCTTGTTCCTATATTCTCACAATCAGCACGTACACAGGGAATATCCGTCCAGTTATCCCCTCTTGGAATCATCCACCCTCACAGAAAGAGCCCAGGCCTCGCTCACAGGGTGACCATTCAAACTGCAGGGCTACAGGGATGTCCAAGAGGCCCTGAGTCAGGACATCAGACAGAAAAATACGACTATGAAATACTTTTAATTTAAATGTTCTCCCATTAGTTAATTTAATTTGTATTTAATTCATTCAAATTCAAATTTTTATTTTTATCATAAGACAGACTCTTGACTATGATTTTCCTGAGTCCTGTCTGTACACTGAGCTTAATAAGCACCGTTTGTGCAGTGAACGTCCTTAATGAAATGTGAGCCATGAGGCTGGCAGTCATGTCTAGGAGAGTGTCACTCTGTGATAGATGGTCACACAGCACAAGACTTAAGGTTTCCTCCCCCGTAATTTGTGGGGACAGATTTATATTTTAGTTTCCTAATGGGCCGCACTGGAGGGGAATAAACTTCACTTCAGTGCGTTCTAGCAGGAGGCGCTTCGCTCCATCTGAGTAACGCAAGGCGCCCGCGGACTCTCGGCAGCCTCCTCCCAGCCACCCTGGAAAGACCAGCCAGACACTGGGGACAGAGGGGACCGGCTCTGACAGCCGGCAACACAGATGCACACACAAACGTATTGGAGCCCTAGTGCAAGGACACACACACACGAGTATACATAAACACTCAGGCGCACACACAAACGCGCACACAGAAAAAAATGTCTGTCAGGAGCAATACAGCATCCACTCTCTCCACACACAAAAACAGCCCACAGCCCTGGACCCCTTTCTAGGCGGCTATCTCGATTCATTGATAAACAGCCACACTGCAGTTCCAACATGTTTAAACTTCTTGATAAAATAAACTCTTTAGATTAAGGGTCCAAATGGACAAAGCATTCAGATAAAACAACTTGTTTCCTTTAGCTGCTAAATAAAATGTTAAAGATTCTGGCAGGCAGGGCCTAGAGATGTGACTTTTAAGTAAAATTCTGAATCATTTAACATAAAACAGCCATGAGCGCATGTACACCAGCCAGAGGCCAGCCAGCTGCAGCCCCCTCAGGAAAACAGGGCTTGGACCAGGGCCCTACCCAGGACCCCCGGGGCAGGAGACAAGCCCCGCATAAGCTTCGACTGTTGCCACCATACACCCAAGCACCGGCACTTCACCCACAACATGGAGCCACCACCACCGAGTGAGGGGCCAGTCACATGTCTGATGTGCACTGTCCCTGGGCACCCAACATTGCCCCCAGTCCCCCTTTCACTCAGGAGCTCGCACACAGCTCGCGCGCTCCTTTGCCACGGCAGTCAGTGTGGCCTCGGGTCACAGCCTTTCAGCCACAGGAAACAAGCAGACCTCTCTGCAGACTTCCAATCTGTCCAGGGACCAGAGGCGTATCTTTCTGTCCCCCCTTCCCAGAGGAAAACGAGCCCCCACAGGCCACCCGCACACTGCACCGGGTCCAGAACCTGCAGCAATGTTAGCATATATATCACTTAACAGGAGTTATAGTTACATATGTGTGATATTAACATAACACCCAAACATGCACCTGTACTTTACAATGTGCACATATGTATCATTACTGTCTCCTTTCCTTTAGTCAGTGCGGTCCTCAGCATGGGATCGAGCAGTGACCTTGTGTTTCGTAAAACCACCTATTTTTTAATCTATTAGGATCAGTGTTTAACGGACAGTTCCAGCTCTGCGAGATGGAATGGCTCGGGAGGTCCCTCCACAACAGTGCGAATACACTTAACACCACTGAACACCTGGAATTGGTGAAGAGGCAAATTTTATGCTGTGTTTCTCACAATTAAAAATAAAAATATTTTTAAAAGCTAGACACACACACAAATGCTCTGCCAAACTGTTTACTCCAGGGACTGTTTCCCTTCCTGTCCCCACTTCCCGTCCCTCTCCGCTCAGCCTCGCCACCTGTCTCAGAAGACGGTGACACCAGTGCAAACCCCCGGGGCTCAGCAGCCCTCACACTGCACGCATCACGCTCGCGGCATCTCCAGGATGCAACTGAGCAAGCAGACTTCGTGTCCCACAACCGGAGAAAATGACTGGAAGTGACTAAAGCAGCACCCGCCCCTCCACACCCCAGGATGTTTAAAGTGCACCCACGGTCACTGGGCTGTCACCGGAACACGTGGCACTGTTATGACGGAGGAAACTGATTCTACGAACGAGGAGCGAGGGTGCTGCCTCCTTTCCTCGACCGCATTCCTCGATCTTACAGTGACAAGGCACCGCAAGTGAGCGGCGGGAGGCCGATGGCTCGCCTGCGTTAGCACCGTCTAAAACCAGTTTCCACTCAGGCAGCGCCTCTCCCTGGGTGCAGTCGCTGCAGCACAACATGCCCCTCCGTTAGCGCCAAGACATCGCCTGCAGAGCCGCTCCGGCCAGGAAAACCTGGGTCCTGGACTCCCACCCACTCTTCAGATTTGGAAGAGAAAGGGCAAGAAGAGAACAAAGGTACATTTCATTCTCATGCAAACAAGGTGATGAAACAAGTGACTTCACCTCCTCGCCCCAAGCTGGCCTGCACGTGACACGATGCGTGCAACTTGTCCCAAGTGGTTTCAAAATTACTACTTGAGCCGCATGACTGTGCAGCAGAACCAAACCCAGCTTTGTCAGGATGCAGGGCGGCTACTCCAAAGCTACTGCGACAGTAGGGTTCCCTAACCTCCCACCAATGGCAGCAAAACCACGGGGGGGAGAACCCCCGGAGCAACCACCAGTATGTCTTTAAGCCGGCACCCCAATTCCCTGTGACACACACAATCCACCAACTGAGACGGGCTCTCTGGGCACAACAGGAAGCTCCCCAGATTGCTCAGGCCCCAAAGCAGCCAGAGTGATGCGAGTCATACACATCACCACAGGGCACAGGCTGGTTTCAGGTAAGGCCCCTGGACCTGCTGGGGCCATCGCCTAACAGAATCACAGTGACACCAGCCGGCTTCCTGGGCCAGGCAGGGTGCGCACCCACGGGACAGATTAAAGCGAGGTGCCCATTATTACACTGTCACTGCCAAAGCCAGGAACACCGTTTTTTAATGAACAGGAGAATTAATGGATTTCTCTATTTGCTCGCATTTGTGACACGCAGCCTGTCTTTTATTACAAGGCAGCCATAAAAAAATGCTGTTGCCACATATGCAAATTAAGTCATTACTCTTTTCCCCAATTACAGTAACTAATTATTTGTATGGCTGATCTAGTCTCCCACTTAGTCCCTTTAACATTGAAGATACCGGGGTGCTTTAACAAAACACAAGAAGAACATTTCCATTACCTACCCTCTGACCCTGTCACTGCAGGACCCGAGCGTGGACCTGATCCTCACCGGGCACTGGCTGTGCGCTCACCCTGGGCAGGGCTGGACCAGGAGAAGCTGACCCCCAGGTAGGAGCCTTCGAAAACCTGCTGCGTTCGTAGGACATGCATGTTCTGTGTACACCTGGCCTAATAGGACCGCGTTTCATATCCCTGTCCGGAGGCTGATTTCACTCCCTCCCTGCACATCTTCCAGGGCCCAGGAGGACACACGCCACCTCCTGAAGGCCTCCCTGCCCTGCACGGGGAGTCTCCAGTCAAGGGCCCAGCCACCAAGCAGCCCCATCTTTCACACTCCAGCCCTGAGGTTTGAGTCTGAGTCAGGACTCAGAAGGAGAACACAGGCTGGTGGAGGCTGAGCAGGGCCTGGAGACAGACCTGACGGAGTGTGGGCGGGGCTGGGGGGCCAGGTCCTTAACCTCAGGGCCAGCACAGGCGCCTCCACACCTGGCTTCTGAGAATTGCAGGGTCCTCAGGGAAGACAGGAAAGTTTGTTTTCCAGGCCCACACTCTGAAACAGACGTCTGCCTGACAGTCAGTTACAATGTCCTCCTTTCGGGAACAAGTGAGGGAGCCCCCAGGACCCCAGGTCACAGTCAAACATCAGGCACAGCCCGAGGCCCAGTCAAGATGGCCAAGCAGGGAAGATCCCCAGTGCTAGAAACTGAGGAAATGGCCATGAAGCAATAATAAGAATGCAAAGTGAGGCTGAGACCATGGAAGCCTGCAGGGTGCCGAGGAGGGACCCTGAATGGGAAGGGCTTCCAGAGAGTGCAAGGCAGCTAATTCCAAGCTCTCTAGTCAATGGGCACCCGGAGAGCCTGGGTGCAGGTGATGGACAGATGTAGGTGCTGAGCGCCTGTAGGCAAAGGGGCGTCCACAGGAGCCTCTTGCTGATTCTCTCCCCTTGGCTCAGGCACCTGCTGCCCAGTCCCCCAGGATGTGGTCACAGGCCCGAGGCCCCTCCCACTGGGGGAAGAAACCCTCCCAGTCCCTCTGATGAACACTCTGCCACAGCTCTTGGGGAGAAACTCTGCCCCTTACTTAGCTCCTTGGACTGAGGCCTCCCACCCTTGCCCCACAGGGCCTACAAGGAAAGTGAGCCACACTCTTCACCCTGGGGCAGCAGCTGGAGCACTGAGTGGGTGCAAGGACAGAAGGAAACGGGGCTCCAGCTGTGAGAGCCAGGTGGGGGCTCTGCCGCCACCCAGCCCCTCGGGGTAGGCCTGGAAGGCAGAGTGGACTATGGGAACAGGGGCCACAAGTGCCACCTGCTTCTTGAGTCTCAACCTCAAGCTCTGAGAAGTCCTGCAACTCCACATGGCCTCACAGCTGAGGCAGGGCCAGGCCTCCGTGAATGAAGGCTCCGACCCCCGTTTCCACACAGGAGTCTGCTCCAGGGATGAAGGATGGCGTGACTCAACAGGACTCAGAGACCCTAACCGTGGCCTCGCCCACTACTCATTACAAGGCACGGAGAGGACAGAGGCTAGGAGAAACGGGTCAGGGACTCCCTGAGACTGTGATCACCTCCATCACTATGGCATCGAAAGGGAGCCATCCAGCCACCCAAGCAAATCTCTAAGAGTCTCCTGTTGTGGGCCTGGAAGCCCCAGGCCTAAGTCAAGCCCAGGGCCAGGGAGCCCAGCAAATGGACCGAGCAGGTCCACATGGCCAGGACAAAGGACAGATGACAAATCTGGGGAAGAGCAGCTGGATCAAGCCCTACGGACCCTGGTGATATGAAAGGACCCAGATGTTACTCCAGGCAACAGGTGCCACAACTGTTGGGGCAGGAGCGCAGGACCAGGAGAAGGAAGCTTGAGAGTGCACGTGTGAGGGGGGCGGGGCCTGGAACAGGGACCCAGGGATCCCGGTTCAGGGCGGCCATTAGGTGCAGCCCTGACAGCACTGATGGAGGTCAAGGCCGCTGGCGCTGCCACAGCTGTGAGAATGGTTACAGGGTCATCACTATGAGGAGGAGTAAAGACCAAAGATGAGAGGGAGGGGGTCACAGCCACCACCAGATTAGAGTGTCCTGGCTGCTATAGGAACCATGTGACATGGGCCCCAGGCCAGCTCCCCATGGTCTTGCTGGCTGGGGGTGCTGCAGTGAAAGAAGGGGATTCCCTCCACAGGAAGGGCTTGGAAGAGGAGTACCCGATGCAGCGCCCTTGGGTGCCCAGGGGAGGATGCAAGCTCAGGGGCCTGGGTGACTGCTGACCAACACGCTGTAGCCATCCACTGCAGCCTCCCTGGTTATTGAACAAGCCCCCAGACCTGTGTGCACCCTGGTCATCACCACACTATGAAACAGAGAGCTGGTGCCTAAGGGACCTGTCACCACACCAGGTTCAGGAGCCAATGGACTTTTCTGAGGACACTAGTCAGAGTCCAGAGAGGGAGAACCAATCCCAGGGGCCTACACAGAGGCTGGTCTCAGCGGGTTTGGTCCAACCCAACCTACAGCCCCTGACGGGTCAACACTCAAACTCCCACTTGCAAAACTATTGTCCTACCGTCTAGAAAAAGCCAAACTTGTAAGGATTAAAAAACAAAAGATCTGCACCTAGAGATGAGGAACTGGGTGATAATTGCACTCCATGGAGGGAGAATTTCATCACCCCAACCGTCATCAGACGAACCTCATTCCACAAACTCCGCTGTTCCTCATTCAGTGGAGGGTACATAGACCAAGAGGCTGAAATCAGCTCAACGAGAATCACGAGACAGAAGCAGGGCTTTCCTAGTTCCCACGTGGCATCACGCATGCGTGCCTGTGTGTGCCGGTCGTGGGGCGGGGGGCACTTGCCAGGGCTGTGCATCCAGAACTCAGATGGCTGAAGAAGATGGAGAAGAGAAGAGGGTCCTGGTAACCACCGGCCTGGATGAGGTCACTGGCTGCCCATAAGCACCAGTGACTGCAAGCAGGGGAGGCCCCCGGGGCTGGAGAGGAGTAGGAACAACTTCCCGCCCACATCCAGCCTAGTCCCGCTGTACAGGCTGCTGGTTCCACCTATGCCCCCAGCAGGTAAGGGACACGGGGCTAGCCACCACCACCAGCAACACAATGCCCGGGAGAGCCTCCCCTCCCACCTCAGTGAAAGGCCCCCACCTCCCTGAGAAGAAAATCCTCGAGGTGGGAGTGAGGTGCGGGTCTGAGGTTCTCAGCCTCTCCCTCTGGCTGGCACACTCCATACCTGGGCAGGTGACAGAACACATGCCCAGCCCCTCACCATTTGGCATGTCCAACCCAGAAGTGCATCCCAGCATGAGCCCGGCACCTCCCATCCGGGCATAGACAGTTGTACCGCACATTCCCACCTGTGTGGAAGAAGAGAAAGAGAGGGGCTCAGGGCCCAATCCCCACCATCAAGCCATCTGCTTCTGCTTTGTGTCAGCCTCAACAGTCAGCTGGAAGTAAGGGTCTCCATGCCACAGGGTGCTGAAGGACTAGCAGATGGTGTATCTGGGGGGGGGGGGGGTGTCTGCCCCACCCATGGACACATAAACCTAAGGAAGGGCAATGGAATGTCTCCACCCTATGCCTCAAGGCAGGTTAGAGCTAGGCCACAGGCCTCCATATCCTGCTCAATCCTGACAACCATAGTCCCCAGCAGAAATCCTCATGCCCATTTTGCAGGTGGGAAGACTGAGGCACAGGGGAGCTGGATAACTGGCCACCAACACACTGCAGGGTTGTGAAGGCTGGATTTTAAGCCCATCTATATGATCCCAAAGCACATCCCTTGCACTCACCCCCTGCCTGCAGAGAGGTGGGTATGGCTCATAAGTTTCCGGGACTGCCAAAATACCCTTGCACTCGCCCTTCCTGGATACCCTCAGCATTTGCCCACTCAGCATCTGCCCCTAGGCACTGGGCAGGAGCCCTTCCCAAAGCATCCTCAAACAACTGCCTTGGTCCTCCTGGGTTGCTGGGGCACAGGACTGGTCAGTGGGAACCCACAGATATTGGGAGACCCAGCCCCTCCCATCTTGTGTCTCCACTGTCCCCACTCCAAGGGTCCCTAACCCTCCCTGAGGGCCTCACCAGACAGCGGTGGAGGGACAGAGACTTCTGTCCACCTGGCCAACTGGCCAGTTCTAGCCACGTGCTAAACTTGCAGAGCCCAGGTCACACCCAGAAAGGAGAAGCAGGGAGGCTCGAGTGCCCTGGTGTCTGCTGCCACAGAAGTCCTGGTCAAGGCCTCACTTCCCCTCTGTGGATGGGTACCATCTCTCCCTCCATTGAGGGCTGCTGCAGAATTCCAGGAGACAAGGTCTGCAAAGCATTCAGTACGCACCACAGTGGGCTCACAGGAAAGGCCACATGGAATGCTGCTGGGCTGCTGAGGGAAAGGAGCTCCGTGGAGGAGGCTGTCTGCTGGCTCCCTTATCACCCTCTCTCCCCTTCCTTTCCCACCACAGTGATTTCCACAGGATGGAAGCCGACTCCCCAACCAGCTTCTGGAAGAGGCTGAACCACTCAGCACACTCCACACCCCTGGCCACAGTGACAGTTCAGAGGTGGACAGGTGATCTAAGACAAACCAAATAGAATGAATCCAAGACTTCTGTTTAGACAAAGACACTCTCTCTGCTGGTGGCATGAACTAACAGGTGTGCAGCCCTGACAGCGGGGAGAAGCTGGATCAAAGAGGACCTGAACTTCCTTCACCTGCACTTTCCGAGGAAGCAAGTCAATCAGTTCCTGCAAGCGCTCTCTGAACCTGCCATGGAGAGATCCTAGCTAATGGAGAGCTACCAGCAATACCCTCCGGCTCGGTACTGAGCGCCACTCACAAGAGATCCCCTTGAAGTGTTTTCCCATAACCCCACGGAAGACATATCTGGTCTCCTGCCTCCATGGTCCTCCATCAACCAGTGGCCACCTGTCCTACAAAACAGTCCCACCTGTCCCCCCACACCCACAGGGCTGCCTGAAGGCCATGCCCACAGGGCACCAGAAGCACCCAGCCTCTCCACCCAGAACCCAAGCACCAAGGCCATCCAGGTTCCCTCAAGCCACTGCTGTATTAGGGAACCGCCTTCCCACATCTTCCCACACTGCCCTCCTGGGGCTGGGAGGGAGGGGTCATGCAGCGCCTCTGTCCCTGAGGCTCCCTGCTGGTGCCTAATAAAGAACAGTGACGAGAAGGGAAGCTGGGGCAGGGAAACCTGCAACTGGCTTTGCAGCATGCAGCCAGGCCCCAGGACACCAGGCGGTACTATGGCAAGAAAACCCGGCACAAAGTCTCCATCCCTCCAGCTCATGGATCACCCTCAGGGCCAGAGACCTCAGTTGCTCTGGCCTAGGGACGAATCACACCATGGCCAAGCCAGGCACGTGGGGATAGCACGGCCATGGCAGCCCTGTGTGAGACAAGCAAACCGCGCCCTTGCAGCTAATGGCGCTCCACACTCCCGTAAAAGGTGCTGCTGAGCTTTCAGGAGCAGATCTCCATAGGCCGAGAAACAGGGCCTGCGACGACAGACAACAGCTCACCCTGCCAGGACTTCAGGGGACAGATGCAGGCAGAGGTGCCCTGAGTGGTCTGAGCTGGCAGAGGGGCCCCAGAGAGTCAAAGGCCCAGTCCCCACACTCCCCTGCCCGCAGAGAGGGATGGAGAACTGCAGAGCCTCAGGAGAGGGTAGCCTGCCCAGTACCCTCATGTGACCTCCCTGTGGCTCCCAGGGAGGAGCCCATCTCCCACTCTACAGACTGGACATTCAACTCAACTCACAGAAGCAAGGTGACACCACCCAGTCAACAGGGTCACAACAGTGAAGGTGGGATCTCAACCCAGGTCTGACTCAACACCCACGTGTCCTTGGCATCTAGAGCCAGGCGGCAAGATGTGTGCAGCCGTGGAAACCCCTTGGGCACGACAGGCAAATCAGCACCACGATGAACAGAACTCGCCTCCACCCTCTGCCCGCACCCGCCCACAACGCAACCTCACTGAGCCCACAGAGGAGCCGCAGGAGAAAGCTTCGGGGGGAGCAGAGCCCGTGTGCCTCTCTGCCCCTTCACCCATCCTCCACCTCATTAAAGAATTCTGAAAATAATAGCTTCCCCCAAAGGCAGCCCACACTTGGCCGAACACCACGCATGCTGACGCACAAGGACATTCTTCTTCAGGGCACGAGCTGGGACAGCTTCACACTGCTGTTTAACTCCTTGTCCCAAAAGGTCGACTCTCCATCAGCCTGGGGAGGCGGCCAGGAGGTGACCTCGATGCTGCTCCACTGGAGGCCTGCAGTGGCCACTTCCCGCTGCCCAGAGAGGCAGGCCGCCCAGCCCACGCTTCCTCCCTCAGGGACCTTGAGTAAAAGGACAGTTAGGAGGCTGCAGGTGGGCTGCTGCCCAAGCTGACAAGAGGGGATGGGCTCATGAGCCACCAAACTGGTTAAAGGCAAACACCAGCCTCGGAGAAGGTACTCGTGAAGAGACCAAAAAGCCCAGAAGAGCCCAGAGCCATGGCCTGCAGTGTGTCCCTCTGACCTGGAGGGTGGGAGGAACTATGACCCAGCCCTTAAGCTGGCAAGGAAAGGTTTTCCCAAGAATGGGGGCTGATACCACCTACTATGACCTTTTTGGTGCAAAATCTTACACACATTCTACAGCAGAGAGTCATAATCCATTGTGGTGTCTGCCAAGCAAGTCTTTACACTCCTTGAAGGCCCACAGGGCCGAGGCCCCCCAGCCCAAGTGGTTCTGCTCTGAGCCCATTAACCACATGCGCTCCCGGTGACCGCAGGCCCTCCCGGTGGTCACAGGCTGTGGTGGATGACTGGTGTCCACAGCCCCGGGTGGGGTGGGGACCGGGCTCATCAGAACTCTCTAAGCCTTCGCCCTGGAAGGGCTCACACATCAGTCCTGAGAGGACTGCGTGAGCCTCAACCTGGAAGAACCTACACCCTCTGCTCACCCGCTCAGTGCCCCCTCGCCCAACATGCAGACCTGCAGGGTCCTGCTTTCTGCTGGGTACTCTGGGAAAGCCCCCACAGGGGCCGAGTGGGGCTCAGAATCAGCTTTTGACTCCAGATGTACAACACCAACAGCTGGATTAGAGGCTAGCTCAGGTCCCTTCCAGAATGTTCTCTAGAATGACTCCCAAGGAGCTCAGGTCCTGACAGCTACTCCATGGGTGAGGGCTCTCAGGAACACTGGTTGAGAGAAGGAAAGAAACGGTCACATGGGCCACCTCCCTCAGCACAGGGCCCTGCCCTGCCCCCCTCACAGTGTGAGCGCCCTCGAGCCCTCCACGGCAGCTCCACAGTCAAGCATGTGCCCCAGAGATGGCTGGCTGTGCCCAGGCCACCTGGGGGCCTCCTGGGAAGGACTGGGCACAACCCTGTCCCTAGCCCTGTTCCTTCGGCCAGGTTAGATGCAGAGGTCAGTACGTGGCACCTGGCAGGAAACGGGATAGAAGTTCAGAAACCTCAATGAAATACAGCAGACTGTACGGAAGGAAGCAGCAGGGAGTCCTTCAAGGAGATAAGCCCAGCAGCTAGCCCGCCCGGCTGTCCAGCTCCTCCTCCCTCAGCCCTCCAGCCCTGGACCCTCGCAGTCAGCCACCATCCAACCAACCACAATGGCCTTTCCACCCTGATGCGGACCACGGCTCTGCTCTGGCTAAAGAGGACCACACCCCCTTCCCAGCCTTGCTTCTGCCTCCCTCCCGGCTCCTCTACACTATGGCCCCAGGCCCAGCCTCCCCAGCCCGGTGCACCTGTGGTGTTTCCTCTTCCTCCCGACCCACCAACAGCTCAGCTCCATGTGGCAGAAGCCAGGTCTTCCTCACGGAGACTGGGGTAACAGGGCCTGACAATGCATCTGCCACTGAGTCCCCCCAGGCAAGGAGCATTTATTTGCTCAACTCCATCCCCTCTCTGTCCCCTCACCTTATACTTGAGGTTGGGTACAGAATTAAGATTTCCAAAACTATAACTGACCAATTAATAACTGCAGGAAACACGCCCGAACACCACCAGCACCACTCCCCCACCAGAGAGGCCACGGGGGTCACAAAGCTTCCCTGTGAGGTCTCAAAAGACCACTCCAGCAAAGAGCACGCAGAGGCGATGACACGCTCTCGGGGAGGGCACGATTCCATCGCCCTGAACACTCCCACTCGAAGTGGGCTTGGGCTCTCAGGCCCTAAGAACCGACTGCCTGTTTCACGTGCAAATATCAGTCCAACAAAGGCACTTCTCTCTCAGACGGAACACTCCACAAACAGCAGCAACTCACACGGCCCAACGTGCTCGTTCTTAAACAAAGCACACTCCGCGATGTTTACACACGCAGCCATATTAAGGTATCATATTAAAATTACGAGGTTAAATAAGAAACGACTAAGCAATGTCATTAACTCCAATGTGAAACAGATGAGGAGATGCCATTAACGAACGCGGCCCTGGCCACCTGCAGCACTGGAACCCGGGCGGAGCACAGGCTCACACACGGGCCTTGGCCACAATGGCCCATTTGCCGCTTGACAGCTGTGTGCGGGGCCTCTTCCCCCCATTCCTCACGGATCACAGAAGCCACTTCACTTGTTTATGGCATCTACTTAAAAGGACATAATCTCCAAAATCAGAACCAAGAAGTTAGCGGTCGCGGCAGGGAGGGCACAGCCAATTCCAGAGCACGGACCACAGAGGTGCCTGAGGCCCGGACCAGTCCTCGACCAGGCTTTTCACCAAGGCCTACACTGTGTCCTTCCCTCAGCGACTCATTCATTCCTAAAGCACCTACTGCCAGGCCCTGGGCACAGAGCAGGCATGAGGCCTTCAAGCCCATGAGCCCCAGCTGTTAAGAGGTGACATTGAACCACTAATGTCACAACGAGCTATTGAGATTGCACAACTGGATCCTGTTGAGAAGGAGCAGAAAAGATGTTAGGCTTATGTGTAGCAGGGGTCAAAGGATACGCAGGGATTGAGGGGTTGGGGAAGCGGGACATGAAGGGAGGTGGTTCCAAGAAATGAAACAGTGTATGCTAAGGCCCTGGGGCCAAAGGGGCTTAAAGAGAGCAAGCAAGCCAGCAGGGAGGGACCAAGCTCAGCAAACAGGACCAGTGCTATCAAAAGAGGCTGGTAAACAGAGGCCAGCACCAGACAGGCCTTCCAGGTACTAAGGACAACAGGAAGCCATGGCAGGTTTTGAGCGAGGGGATGAAGGGTACAGACCTGCTGTTGGTCGAGACCACTTAGGATACCATTTGCAGCACAGCCTGTACCAGACACACCCAGACCCAGGAGGCCAGCTCTCTGCTCAGAGAGCTCACAAGCAAGTCAGAGAAACAAATCCCCCAAATTCTTCTAATGCTAAGCATATTTATCAGCTTCCCAAGGACTTGGTTTTTCTCCTTTGTAAATAATGTGATTGAAGAGTATTTTTCCCCCAATGGAAATATCAGCTTTCTTTTTAAAAGTATTCCATGCTTAGAGCAAGGGGTTATATAATACCATTATATATAAAAAGACAATCAAAGTCCCTCACAGCTCATCTCCCTGAAACCCCAGAGGATCACCATTATCACTTTAGAGACCCAAATACTTAAAAAATAAATAAATAAAAGAACCCCAGGGTGCTGCTCAGGACCTGCTTTTCTCACACACTGCACTCCTGCCACCGTGAGCCTGCACACAGACACTCCACGGGACGAAATCCCAAATGTATTTAATAAGTGTTGCCTTTCTAAATAATGCAGCAAAACATCCTGTGCACATCTGGACAGCCACACACTCATCATTCTCTTTCCTGAGGATAAACGCTCCAGTAAGTGGAACTGCTGGGGCGAGGGAATGGTCACTTAAAATTCTGACATAAAGCTTTTCTGGAGACTAATTAAGTAATTATGATTATTTACTCTCCACAGGGCTCATAATAATAATAATAATAAGGGCCAACACTTTTATTATGCATCAGGCCCCATTCTAAGCACTTTCCATATATAACTTACTTCAATTTCTCAAAAGCCACGGAAGACAGAAATTATCGCCATCACCACCAATGGAAGTTATCAAACTTAACCTCTGCTAATATGATGAGTGTAAAGGGGCTCTCCTTTCAGCTTAATCTCTGTTATAAAGCCTGAGTTTTCACAGCAGCCACTGTGATCTGCATATTTACACGCTTTGCTCATCTTGCAATAGGGCTGCTCATCGTTTTCTTATTGGGTTGCAAAAGCTCTTTACATGTTGAGGATTTAGCTCATAGAGCCACGTTTTGTATAGTTTTTGTCCTAACGTCTCTTAACCTCATTTATGGAGTCTTTTGCCAAAGAGAATTTTCTTTAATTCTTGTATTGTTAAATCTGTGGATACTTTTTTAAGATTTCTGGCTTCGTATTATAATAGATCAAACCAACGGTTTTTCAAAGTTTTAGGTCCTTGGAGAGCATTCTTCCAATAAAATCTTCCAAGGTGATCCTCCAGACAAAACACTGAGGGCTGCCATGCTCCGGCTGACATGGCTGTGGAGCACCAGGTGCCCTCCACCACTCTCACCTGCCCCCGGGCCGCCCCAGGAGACATCCAAGCACAGGATGCAACCACCACGGCCGGCAGACAGGATTGGCAGGATTCTTCTGGGTTCTGCAGCGCACGCGCAGAGCAGGAGACAGTCCAAGAAAACCGGAGCTACTTTCCAGACGCTGCTGCAAGTCAGAGTGACCCAGGACAGCTCCAACAGCCATGACCACGACACTGAACCCACAGGTATCCCAAACTGTTGTCTTGTCAGAAAGGCTGTGCTCTCCCAAAGGGCTCCCTCCAATGAGCTTCAAGACCACCACTGGCCTGGGAGCAGAGGCCTGGAAGAGGGGACCAGCACTTGGGTACCAGATGCTGCACTTTTACCTCTATGTCAGGTCCCTCCTCTGTAAAGTGGCTGTGGGGAGAGAAGCGGGCATGTGGCCCAGGTCAGTGCTCATTAAATGTCAGCCATGGGCTGTGTAAGGGCGACGGTTTCCTCCCAGGAAAGACATTCAGGCTGATGCAGAGGCTGACCTGTCCCGCGGTTCTAGGAGAGGTCACAATGGAGGCGACCTAGGCAGGAGCCTGGACCATCCTTCCAGAAAGTAAGAAGGAGGTATGTCGAAAAAGGCAGGCAACAGGGAGACCCCGAGCAGCTGCAGTCCATAGCCCACGTTGCACCCGAAACAGGCCCCACCCACCCCTTCTCCTCACTCGCATGAGCCCAAGAAGAAAAACACGGCCTTAACGGAAAGAACTCACTGTTCTCACTTCAGTGACATTTTCCCCCAAAGAATCGCCCTGTAAACACCTTAGCAAGATATGTTCAAGTGTAGCATCACTACTGACACGGGCCCCTCATCTGACTTGAACCAGAAGACGCTGTACCTTCCTCTGAGGCCAAGGCCAAAAGCGCTGAGCCCATGCAGCCCACAGCATATGCTGACCATCTAAGATCGAGACAAAAACCCCTTCCACACTCGATCCCTGCCCCTACCCCAGGACCAAGGTGGGGGCTGCAGCCAATGGGGCAGGGACCTGCCCTCCAGCTAGAACAGCAGGGACTGGACCCAGCTTCCCAGGCTGCAGAGCCAGGTTCCCAAATCCAAAGCTCCCATGGAAACTGGGCACCCGTGTCCCCAGCTGCACAGTCATCAATTCTGGTGCAGGGACCGAAAGCCCAGTGCGGCCCATCGCCCGCGGCAGCCCAGCAGCAGCCGTGGTCCCTCCTTCCCTGCGTCTGGCTCACTCCCTACATCAGGTATTAATCTATTACTCATGGCAGCTTCCGAGCCATGAAAGCCCAGCCGTTTTCAATCGAGAACGGTACGGACGCATTCTACGGGAGTGATGAAATGTTTCTTCTGCTCTGGCAATTAAGACGGCACAAAGTCCCCTCTCCTCGGGTGCCACCCCCAACATCAAAGGAGGAGCATTCAAAGCCATTCATGCTGCACTGAAACCTCACAATGAAGCTGGAAAATGGAAGTCGATTACTGGGCATAAATATGCAGTAGTTAAAAGGAAAGAGTTATAACGAAATTAAACTACAGCAACCCCACGATGTGTGGAAACTTCCAGAACTAGAGTCTTCCTGGTAAACACCAAGAGAGGCATCCTATCCTCACAAAGCAGGTTCCAACCAACGAAAGTCAAGACCGGCCTCCAGCTGCACATGGCCAGGGTGCCATGTTCTGCCGATCTCGCTACGGTAACAGCGCCAGAGGCCTCAGAGAACATGGCATTTGGAGATTTTTATTTTGCACAGCTGTGAAGCTGCTGACCACAGAACATTCTCTCCGGCTCAGGGCTGCTAAGGCCACATCTGTCCTTGGTCCCTAGGCCTTCTGGGCCTACCAGCGTCCCCAGTCACCCACCCCACCCCACCCCACCCCTAGCCCTGGGGCTCCCCCAGGGGCACTGTTCGGCCTGCGCCCCTGGCAGCAGAAAGAACCCTAAAGAGGGCAGTGTTACACATCTGCCTGCAGCAGGAACCCAGCTTCTTTTCTGACTGATCACTGCTCTTTTTAGGAAGGTATTTGATCTTTAAAATAAAAGCCCAGAGCACAGAACACTGCAGAAGTCTTACAATGTGTCAGGGTGTGTGTGTGTGTGTTTAAAGCAGGGAAACACTTCCCTCCCACGCAAATGTGAGTTCTAGGGAAAGATGCCACCGATCCCAGGGAGTCGACTATCTGGGAAAGCTCGATCGGCCTTAAAAATAGATAACTGAACACAGGTTTTTAGAATTCGCAGGAGCAACCTGAAGAAAATAAAATCTCCCATAGTTCTGATACCCAAAACTCCATTCTGACGGAACTTCTAGCAGGGTGGCAGTCTGCATTTCCAACGATAATAGAGTAATCGTGTTGCCATAGTTACTGCAAAATTCTGCAATAACTTTTGTGGCTCTCTAACTGCTGCCGTGTACATTTGTGTACCAGCAGCTGAGGTTTCCTAATTCCGAGCCTCTCCCTCTCCCCGGTCGCCAGCTCTCCTGGCTGCAGAGCGATCACGGCGCCGTCCCCGGCAAAACGCACGGGGCGACCAGGGGCCACCACGCCGCAGGTACCGCGGCCCGTCCCCCGGCGGAAGAAAAAGTGAAACCAGGCCAGGTACCGACCCACCAGCCGGCAGCCCGGGGCGCGGCGCGGGGGGCTGCTCGCGGGTCTACGCCCCGCCGTCCACGCTTAGGAGGCTCGTGGGAATGAACAGAAGAGCCCGGGGGGGGGGGAATAGGGGGAGGGGAGGGGAGAGAATGGGGGGAGGGGAGCGGGGGGGCAGCGGGGGGGAGGGGAGGGGAGCGGGGCCCGAGACCCGCAGCCCCCCGCCGGGCGGCCCCGCTCCCCGCAACCCGGGCGCCCTCCAGCCAGCCGCCGGGTCGCAGCGCGGAAAGTGCTCGGCGCTAAGACAACTTGAGTTTAATTCCTGCGACGCTTCGCTTGGCAATGGAGCCGCGGCAGGTCGGTCCGCCCGCCGTGGGAGCGCCCGCGCCGGCGCAGCGCGTGGAGGCGCCCCGGCGGGACGCGGCCCCGGCCCTCCCGCGGCTCGGCGACCAACGCAGGCGCGGCGGCCGGCTCGGCTCGGCTCCGCGGGGCTGCGGCGGCGCGGACGGGACGCGGCTCGGCCCGCGGGCGCCGGTCGGGTCGGGCCGGGCCGGGCCGGGCAGCCCCCGCAGCCCCGCCGCGGGCTGGGCGCACACGCGCGACGGCGCGCCCCACGCCGCGAGCCCCGGGGGGGACGGTTTTCTGCAAACTCACAGCCCCGACAAAGTTACATAAACGGCGCCCGCCGCGCTCGGGGCGCCCCCGGCCCACCTGCCGGGACTCGGCCTGGCGGCTGCGGGGCCCCGCGCCCCCGGCGGCGGCGGCGGCCGGCCCCTCCCGGCCCCGCGCAGGGCCGCCGCGGAGCCTCGGCTGCAGGGAGGTCGGGCGGCGGCGCCTCCGCTCGGGAGCCGGGCTGGCGGCGCGCGGCCTGGGCGCGCGGTCGGGGCCGGGCCGGGCTGGGCCGGGCCGGGGGCGCGGACAGGCGTCCACCTGCCGGGCGGGCGGCGGGCGGGGGGCGTGGAGGCCGGCGGCCTGCTGGCGCGGCGGACAATGGCCCGCGGGCCAGGCCGGACCGGGCTGCGCTTACCGCGGCGGCGGGCGGGGAGGCGGCGGCGGGCGCTCCGAGCCGCATCTCCTCAGCCTGCGCCGCCACCACCACCGCCGGCGGCGGGCGGGCGGGCGCTCGGGCGGCGGCGACGGCAGGGACGCGGCCGCAGCGCGCCGGGCCCAGGCGGCTGAGGCGGCGGCGCGGGCGGGCGGGCGGCGGGCGGGCGCGCGGGCTCGGGCGCGGGCGGCGGCGGGGACAGTGCTCCGCGGCGGCGGCCCCACAACCTCCCCTCCTCATTCACAAAAAATTGACCCACGTTGAACCATGATGCTGCTCCCCCCTCCGGCGCCGAGCCGGGCGCTGATAGGCGGGCTCCGACGCCCATCAGGCGGCAAGGCCCCGCCCCCTAGCCGAAGCCTCTGCAGCCATTGGCGGCAGCAGCCTCGCGTCCCCGCCTCCCCCGGGCCCCGCCCTCCTGCCTGGTTTCTAATGAAGAGCTCGTCAATTACGGCTCGGCCCCGCCCTCCGCCCGCCCTCCCCGGGCGCCAGGCTGCCCTTCCATTGGCCCAACGGCACCCGGGGTGCAGCCCCGTCTGCTCCCGCCCTCGCCCCGCAGAGGCCAACCGCCAGGCCAGACGCCCCGCGAACGGCAGGGAGGCTCCACCCCGGCCCGCCCTCCCGCACACGTCCTGAGCCCCATTGGCTGCCAGAGCTGCCAATCCCAGGGGCGGGGCGACCCAGGGACGCTGCAGGCGCCAGCCGCTGGGCGCTCGCGGTGGAGAGCGCGCGCGGCGCTGGCGCGGGCGGTGACTGTAGACTCGGGCCCGGGCCTCCCTCCGCCCCACTCGGCAGCCCCGCCGGCCCCGCGGTCAAGAGCGTGCGCCTGCGGGCCCGGCGGGCGCGCGCCGGGGCTGGGGCTGAGGCGGGGAGCCTGCGGGCCTGGCCGCGGCCTCCATCTTGGGTACTGGCAGCGTCACGTGTCTCTGCGTGCGCCCGGATTCGCCGGGCGGGGCGGGGCGGGGCGGGGGTGGTGCGCAGGCGCGGCGGGCCCCGCCCTGCCCCGCCCCGCCCTGCCCCGCGGCCGGAACGCGGCCGCCGGGCCTTCCCCCGGGCGTGGGGCCCCCGAGCGCGCCTGCGCGGACCAGGGGGGCCGGGCTGCGCAGGGCCGGGCTGCGGGAGGCGTCGCCGCGGTCGCGCTCCCGGGGTCCCCGCACCCAGCCTTCCAAGGGCCCGGTGGTTTGTCCTCCGAGAGGCACCTCTGTCCGTCCCCGCCGCGGCCGGGCGGGGCTCCGACGCCCACCGGGCGGCGGGCCCACCTCCAGCCTCGGTGCGGGAGTGTTTTTCGGAGCGCGGTGTGTGCGGTGGAGCTGGAGCTGCGGGGCCCAGGCCCGGGGCTCCCGCCTCCGCGTCCCGCTGGCCGGCGCGTCCCGCGTGGTGCCCGCGCCGTCGGGGTCCCCGCGGGCTGGGCGCCGGGACGCCCCCTTCAGTGCGCGCTGCGTGCGCGGAGCGCGGAGCCCGCAGCCGGGCGAGCGGCTGAAAGGCGCCCTGACGCCCGCACCCGCGGGGGGCCGGAGGCCTCGGGGTCTCGGGACTACAAAGGGGCGACTCCGCCCAGGAGCCCTGAGGCCACCCGCTGCCGGACGGCGGCCGGCGCCCTAGAAAGCAGCGCGCCTCGGTGCCAAAGGCCCCCCCTCGTCAGGCGCTGGACGCGACCCCGGGGCCGGTTCTCGGAGGCGCGGAGGGAGCGGGGATCAGGCGGATCCTGAGAACCGGCCGGAGGAGAAGGGGGGTCCCGGGGCCGGAGCCCTGCGACCCCGGCGGGCTGCGGGGGGAGGGGAGCCCGCCTCCTGCGCTCGGCCGGGGAGGAGGGAGGCAGCGTTTCTGCGTTAAGCAAAACCCGCCCTCCGTGGCCGTGTGTTCTCCTGTTTGTTTTGTAACGAGGAACTTGAATTTGTTTTTTTTTAACTCTTCAGAACAAAAGAGAAAATCGGAAAGGTGAGGTTGTTGTCGACGTCAGTAACCCCGGAGGCAGCGGAGCCCCGACGCCTGGACCCCTGGCGGAGCCTCGCCCGGTGGAGCCTCGTGACAAACGCCCCCGAGGGAGCCGCCGGGGTTGGTGGCACTTGTCTTGCAGGCCCGGCCTTTCAGAAATGAACAGATTAGCTTTAATATCATTCTCGATCAGCGATTCTTAGAGAGGGGGAAAGGGATCTGTGCAGATGAATTACAATTTTCAGAATAAAAACGCACAGTTTTGCAATATGTTAAGCATCTTGAAACAATAAGTAATGACTGGAGCACCTGGGGCACCCTAGGTTAACTTGGAAGCAGGTGAGTGGTAAGTTGCAGAATGCTGAAAGCTGTCGCTGAGGAAAATACTACTGGGACCCAGCCAGTGATGGCAGCTGTACCCGTAGCAACAGCCCTCGCAGGGTGAAAAGGACCAGTGGCCGAGGAACGTTTAGATGTCAGAAATTAAACACTCAGAAACCTGAGCATATACGTTCTTTTTTACAGGCAAAAGGAAAGAAACCATTATTTGTACAGTTGATCCTAGAAAATATATGGAGTTTGTGTGATGCTGTCTTTTAAATGCCGTCTTTTAAAGGTTAAGGCATGGTGTTATTTCACAAATTGTTTAAAGTGTGCAGTAACCGGGAGAAAGCGCATGTGAGTACAGTAAGGTTAACTTCACCGGTACAGGATGGGAGAGACAGGCCTGAAGAACACATGGAAAGGTCTGGAATGGAATCCTAGGCAGCACCAATGAAAAGGTGGGAGTTCACCCAGAGAAGTCAGCAGGCCCATTGCTGTGTGCAGTCAGGCCTCACCTGGAACCCCAAGGGCCGCTCCAGGAAAGGGAGACGTCTGGTACACGCAGGGCTCTGTGGGCAGGACCCCGCCTGACTTTTCTGGAAGAGGAACTGGGAGCCTGAGCGGCTGTGTCTGTCTCCAGGCTTCTGAGGGGCTGTCTGGCTGAAGGAGTCTGTTCACAGCCAGTAACAAAAGCTCGACTCAGTGAAAGAGTTCTTCACAGTGAAGGGAAGGTGTCCAACATGAGCTACGGGGAAAGGTGGGGAGATAGCCTGGCACCAGGTAACGTCCAGCTGGGGCTCCTCCATAAGAAAGCATTCTACAGAGTCCCAAACTCAAGGTTTTGTTTCCACTCCCGTGATTCTATTTTTTTTTTTTTAATTTAGAGTTACAAGTTCAGCAAGGTAGCCAAGTAAAAGTATACCCAAAAAAAAAAAACATATACTAACAACAATCAGTAATCAAATGCTAATATTTATTGAGCATTTGCTATGTGGCTGGCATTGTGCTAAGCACTTTATATGTATTAGAAGAATATGATGGAAAATTCCCAATCACATTAGCAAAAGAGCATCTTAAATTCCTACGTGTAACACTATCCCCACGGAACTTCCTGGGAATTGGCAAAATGGTGGCAGAATTCAGCTGGAAGAATACACATTTGACAAGCCCCCAAAAGAAGAGTAATGAGGAGAAACTGTGCTCCCAGCAAACACATTATCTGGGCTCCAGAATGAAAACAGCGCAGTACTGGCTGAGGTCTGTGGAAAGTAAAGAGACGGCCCCAAGCAAATGGAAAAACTCCGGCTGATCCCCACAAAGAACACCAACAGTTGTCAAGTGAAATAATTGATCAATTTGACTATGTTACCGTTAAAATTTTGGGTACAGTCAGCAAGGTAATAGGTAAGTCCCAATTGTGGCATATTCCTGCAAGGGAATGTTACTCAGCAATAAAAAAATGTACTGATGCAGATGGACGTACATCAAGAACATCATAAAAGAAGCCCAGCACGAAGGAGCCTATTCTGTGTGACTGACTGGGACACTCAGGACCAGCCAAAGAATCTAAGGGGAGAGAAACCCAAAGCCTGGTTCTCTGCAAGGGTGGGGGCAGGCAGTTGATTGGGAAATGGGCGTAAGAGAGGTTCCCGAGGGGATGGAGATGCTGTATGTCCTGTTTGGGGTGGAGGCCTCACAGGGGCAAAGACATCAAAAGTCATTGAACTCAAGAGCTGAGCCTTTTGCAGGGAGGTTTTACCTCAAAAAAAAAAAAAAAAACGATTGGGCCCAGCTGGCGTGGCTCAGTGGCTCAGCATCGACCCATGAACCGAGGTCACTGGTTCAGTTCCCGGTTAGGGCACATGCCCAGGTTTCGGGCTCGATCCCCAGTAGGGGGCTTGCAGGAGGCAGCCGATCAATGACTCATCATTGACCTTTCTCTCCCTCACCCTCTCTAAAAATCAATAAAAAACATTTAAAAAGAAAAAAGATAGGAGGTCCCAACTTGGGGGGAGGGGTGGAAACTCTTAGTGCATCAAAAACGCAATTTTTAAGCTTAGAAGGCGAAGGACTGGAGAAAGGGTGTGCATCCTATTTCGTAAAGGCTTAATCAACATCCACCATAAGAGGGCTTTCAAAACTGAGAGCGAAGGTGAACATTCCAGAAATGGGACGGGCAGAGACATGAACGGTAGACACAAAAGAAGTGCCCAGTAAACATGACAAAACACGCCGCTCCCCATAACGAGAGGCACAGTGCTGTGCGCACTTGATGCAAACAAGTGAGGGTAAACACTGTTCCACGTTAACGGTGAGCGTCGCCTGGTGGAAACTGTTAGCTGCTCAACAAGACAGACAACCTTAAAACGTTTATTTCATCAGCAATTTCACTTCTGAAAATTTATCCTAATGAAATAAATACAGGTGTTGATAGAGATTTAGCTAAAAGATTTTCAGCAACAATTGGAACATATGTAAATCCAGGTACATGGAGATCTATCGCTCGATCGATCTACGTTTCCAAAAATACGGGGTTTACCCTCATAGAAAGAGATTCACACTATAGTTTCCAGTGAACAGGAAAACTATAA
Organism: Miniopterus natalensis; assembly: GCF_054644295.1. Classification (NCBI taxonomy): domain Eukaryota; kingdom Metazoa; phylum Chordata; class Mammalia; order Chiroptera; family Miniopteridae; genus Miniopterus; species Miniopterus natalensis. The sequence goes on along the minus strand of NC_142088.1, from coordinate 1,041,567 downwards.
AACGTCATTACAATATGGTGCCGTTTTTATCAGTGGAAACATTTACAGACGCAGAAGAGAAAGGAAGTAGTCCACCAGAATGTTCCAGGGCTTTCTCTGGAGTCTGCGGGAGGCAGCAGGTTCTTGTCTTCTGTTCACTCCCGCCCCCTAAACCCTCCAGTGGACATGCGCTACTTTCGTGTGTGTGTATTTTAAAAATTTTTCCAAAAGGTGGTGAAGCTCGCTAAGTACCCCTTCAGGTGAGTAGCTGAGAGAATGTGTCAGGGGTCACTGGAGAGCAAGACACAGGACAGGTGGGGAGGAAATCTCAGCAGAGGGTGGGGGGTGGTTAGGGCTCATCTCCCAGCCCTGAGACTTGCCCTCAACGGCTGTCTCCCCAAACCCCCTGTACACAAGGGTACCCAGCCAGGGGCCTGGAGCTCCCACCCACAGGACAGCTGGCAGGGAAGCTCACCTGGCTCGTCTGATTCGGATCATTGCTTAGGTGGAGCTGACCTGGACGGATCCAATCAAAAGCTACCAAAGAGATCGATATTGTCCTGTTTGTTGTGTTTTCATTTGCCATTGGTGGTCCCCAGGCAATGTGGTGGACCAGGGGCATCTCAAGAACAGCCCTAGAAGAAACAGGCCCAGTCAGCAAACGCTCCAGGGCATGGCACATTGAGAGCCACCGCAGTTGGAGGGCACAGCACACAAGCCCAGGCCTGATAACTCCACAAACATCTATATGGAAACTATTGGAACTAATAAGAGAGCTCAGCAAAATTGATGGGTTTAACACCCACATATCAAAGTTCGCTGCGTTCCTCTACACAGAGACACTCAGAATTGTAAAGATACCATTTATGATGCAAACACCTCGTGATACCCGGGGACAGATCTTACAAACGTATATGTACGGAGACAATTATGAAACTTTACTGATATTTAAAAAGGACCCAAGTAACTGGAGACACACCAAATTTCATCAATTCAAAAATGCTTTTTTTCTTTTCTTTTCAGTTTTAACATTTCAGGAATCAGATATGTCTTAAAATTAATAGTGCCTTAGCTTTGTGTCATAGGTCATGGGTCAATTAGGCAGACTTTTTCTTTCTTCATAGCACATAAAATAATGGTGTGACTTTTGCTTGTGGCATCTGGGATTAAATGAATACCATGTTCATGGATGGGAACACTAAAAATGGTAAAATTGCCATTCTCGCCTATGTATCATATAATTTCAATGCGATTTTTAGCAAGTTGCTTCTGAAAATAGTGGAATACCTAAGAGCCCCGGATGGGTGAGGCAGTTTTGGTAAATACGTGGTAGAGGGGAAGGTGTGTTTACCAGATGTCAAGATCTCTTCTGAGCTTTAGGAGCCCGACCATGTGGCATTGGCTTGAGGACAGAGCTGCGTAACAGAGTAGAGTCCAGACAGCGACACGTCTTTGCAGAGACTTGATGTCTGACAGCGATGGTGTTACCCAGCAGTGGAGAAGGGCTGTGAATAATCGATGCTTGAGAACTGGTTAACCAGGCGGAAACAAATAGAATACAATTCTGGTCTCACACCAAACACACACACTCAGAGGGAGAGAAAAAAATCTATGTATAAAAGGCAAAACTGTAAAGCTTTGGAAGTAGCCATGGGACAGATAGTTTTATGATCCATTGAAGGATTTCTTATAAAGATTTCTTATACAGAACACAGAAAGCATACGCCACAAAGGAAAATATTAACAAATATTTTTATTTGACATCCTTGTGCAACATCATTAGACACTAGTCCAGACCCAGGTCCAGCTGTTTCGAAGCATACATTTTATTTTTTGAGCCAGCACCATAAATGTTACTTGTCTTTCCTCAACTCCAGCCCATTGCGCATTTCTTCCTAAAATGCTGGAAGAATAGGACCTTCCCTTTATTAAGGTGAGAAACCACAAGTCCCCCTCTGCCTCTGCAGAGCTTGGGGCCTGCGCTCAATGTCACTAGGATGTGCTCCGGCCACGCACTTGAGGGGTGAGACCCCTGACTGGCAGCTGGTCCACCCGACCACCCAGGACTATGCTTCAGAGCAACGTGCAATCACCATATAAACACAATAACAGGGCATCTGGTTGGGTTGGGTTTTCTTTTCCCCACTGAAATATTCAAGTGAGAAACATTTGGAGATTTATATTCAGGGCACAAGGCCAAGTGGCATCTGAAGCATTTCTTTGTTAAATATAATTAATTTTTCTTGGCTTCTTTCTCCATCATGACAAAGCTGGATCCATACCATTGATCCTATTTATAGGTAGATATCACCCTTCCCCAAAGACTCTCAGCAACAACTTCTGAGACCCGGGAGGGGTGGCAGTTCTGTTTCCCTTCCTGTCTTCACATGGTGAATGGAGACACAACCTGAGCCAGGCAAACACAAACAAACAAACAAACAAACAAAAAAGCTGGCTCTCGACTGGCTTTCTTCTTGTCCAAAGAAAGGACCCCGCTCATTCTATTTCTGTTTGAATGGGCCAGGAAAGGCGGCCTCTGGCAGCTGGGGGAGGGTGGGTGGGAGGTGCATGGGGTGGGGGGAGACAGAGAAAATACTTCTTTCCCTCGGTTTTTCCTAGGAAAAAGAAAGGACCTCTTTGTAACACACACACACACACACACACACATGATTAGAATCTAAAGAACTGCAGAAAGGAAACTGCGTAGAGAATGCTATTTTTCCAATAAGAGGTATCTGTGATCTGGCCCCTGGGTGTTGGTTTTAAGTGGAGATATTGACTTCCAGCTGACGGATGAGTGGAGCATCTCTCTCCTGAAATATTGATGGTAGATTACACAAAACCACAAACTGTCTCCATAAAGCACACCGTTTCTAATCCTAATGGTGTTTTCTTCCCTCCGGATGACGGCCTCGCTCATGATATGATGGCTTTGTTCTGTCTTGGGGAAAAACTTCTTACCATACTGCTAAATTAACTTGTCAAAAGGCTTCAAACTTCGGAAGCTTTTACAGCTCAATTCGGTGCTATTATTCAAGATTGAATGGAAGGCCGCGGACTGTAAAAGCTTGCAAAAAATAAATTTCACAGGCTTTCGCAGGCTGGCTGAGACAGTTACCTTTTGTTCGGGTTGTATATCTTTATTGAAAAGTCTCAGAATAGCTGTGTTTTGCCTATAAATCCCCGCTCTTAGCCTGGAAGACTGTGTGTTTTGTCTGTTGCCCTTGAAGGTCCTACGCGGCACACGCCCCCTGGGTGACAACTCGTTCCCACGCTCTCCGGAACGCGGGGCAGGAGGGACGACAGCCCGCCCGGCCCCCGCGACGAACCCCGAGTGTCTGAAATTCTCCTATTCTCGAAACGGAGCCACGAGGGAATTGCGAGCCGGTTACTGTGTCTGAACGCGCGCCGACTGTCACGGCCCTTCCCAGGGTTATCTCTGTGGCTCGAGCAGGAAGGAACCGAGAGCTGTGGCGGCCGATGTCAGCAGCTAATTCAGACGGGTCGCGGGGCGAGGAGCACACATCCAGCTGAGTGGGGCCTCGTGCCAGCCTCCCGAGCGCTCAGCCGCCAGGTCGGCAGGCCGAGGCCGGGCATCGACCCGCTGGCCCCGCGCAGTCGTAGCCTCTACACCTGGATGCTGAAGATACCCGTGTGCGGCCACACTGAGGCCCGGGGCCGGGAGTTTTCGCCTTCGTGCCGCCAAAGCTGCAAACGGGACGCCCCCCGGCTCTGCCCCTCCGGCTGCCCCCAAGCAGCAGGGCAGGTTCTGTGGGCCCAGCAGGTCCTGGCTCCCTGTGCTCACCGACCTAGAGCCTCGGAGCCCACCCGGCCCTGGGCGCCTGGGCAACACTGACATCTTTTCACTCCGGATTCCAAGGTGCTTTGGGAGCAGGGAATGCAGGCCCGGCCTTGGGTTCGGGGAACAGTTTTCTTTTTTTTCTTTTTCTTTTTTTTTTAAATATATCTTGATTGATTTCAGAGAGAGGAAAGGAGAGGGAGAGAGAGAGGTAGAAACATCAATGATGAGATGGTCACTGATCGAGCCCGCAACCCGGGCATGTGCCCTGACCGGGAATCGAACCCTGATCGCCTGGGTCCCAGGTCGACGCCCAACCACTGAGCCACCCCGGCCGGGCTGGGAAACAGTTTTCTGGCAGTGGGTGAAGGAGGAAAGACCTGGCCTTCGGGAATTTCATTCCTCCTTGCGTCGGGAACCTAGCCCCTCTGGGGCCGCCGCCTGCCTGTGCTCTGTCCCGGTCACTCTGTAGCAAGGCCCCACTGGTCCACGTGCCGTGGCCGTCCTCACTGTCCTTGGCGTGGCCCTAACTGGTCCACCGGGGCCCCTGTCCTTCAGGGAGCTGATCAAGCTGGATTAAAACTCTGAGCCCGTGATTTTAAATCCCGAGCGGCCGGACAGTCGCCGTGGCTGTCGGGCTCTCCGTTTCCGCCCTGAGGCTGCAGGCTCACCTCCCGCTCCACCGGCGCCCACTCGGGCTCCGCCTGCTCCCGCTCACTCTGCAGCACCCAGGGGCTCCCGGGCCCTGGAGTCAGAGCGCGGCCTCCAGTCTGTCCTTGTCTGGAAAATTCCATCAGAGCCAGGGGCCACGGACTCACGGAAGCCCCACCGGCGTCCCCCTGCGCCTGCCCGGGCTCCGTTTTCCCTCCGCCGACGCGTTTCGAGTTGAGGGGAGCGAGAAGCCAACAGAAGTCCCTAGTGAGCCTCTGGGTCGCTGCCTCAGACGACAGCCGGGCCGCCGAGGTGGAAACAGGTATTTTAAGAGATGTTTTTATGAGAAGCTCCCTATTCGCAGAATGGTTTCGATTTCAAGAAAAACCGTGATTTCACTATCTCAGACGGAGGCACAAATGCCAACCTTTCCAAAAAAAACCCACCACTTTTTGGCATTTTTTCCTTGTAATAAAAAATTTTCACGTCTGAAAACTTCCTAACATCCTAAAATAAGTTATTCAGCGGAACTGAACCGTGAATCCGCAAACAGTGTGTGTTTCTTCACGTGTGTGAGGAAAACGGACGCCCCTCGGGGCTGCTTTGGCTCTTCTTTCTCTCTGCTGATTTGTCGTTAGAGATGATTTGAGGTTTACGAAAGCAACGTTTTTACCCGAATTCAAGCACCATGTATCTGTACGTAGGTGACCCACCAGGGTTAACAATTCAGATTAAATCATTACTGAGACTTTTTATAACATTCATCACCTGAGATTATTGCACGTGTCGGTCTCCTTGTCGCTTTGGTTTTCCCACGAGAGAGGAATTTCGTTTTCCTTTTTGTGGCTGGGTGCCCAGCACAGAGCGTGCGGGGCCCTCGGAGGCCGCGTGTGGGCCCCGCAGGTGGTGATCACCCACCGTGTAGCGTCACGGCTTCTTCGTGACACCACATTAAACGTTATGTTCAGTATGTTTTTAAAAACGTTTGGCCCTTGCTGGAACTGCCACATTCCGCAGAATTTCGTGATTCCTGGATTCCAGTCGGGCCTTCGCGGGAGATCGGGGCGCTGTCAGGATGAGGCGCGGGGCTGTTGGTTCTGCGCTGACACGAGGACTGCGCGGTGGCCCCGGCAGGCCCGCTGCCTGGCTCGCGAGCTGAGCGCAGCTGCCAGTGTGTTTATTTTGGTCGCGTATTTCAAAGGACCATTTCTCCCCGAAAGTAAACAAACAGAATGGAACAGCTGCGCCGGGGAAAAATCCTGGGGTAATCATCACCCTCCTGTACACATCCTGTGGTTTCGGATTTAATTTTTAAAATCTCCCTTAACTCTTGATTCACGACGGGGACAGTGGGTTCGGTGGGAAGTGATGCGAAACTGTTCCTCCGAGAAGGGCGCAGGCGAGGAGGCGCCCGTGTCGCCGGAAAGGGGGCACAGACAGGTGGGGACAGATGCGTGGCTGGGCGCCGACAGGCGTGGACGGGCACGTGGTCGAGCGTGGATGGGGGTGTGGACCGGCAGTGGGTGGGTGCCGGGAGCAAGGTCTGTCCCCAAGCACCCTGTGGGAGGTGCCCGCAAGGCCAGGCCCTGGGGAGGTGGCTTTGGCCGCCATTTCCCAGCCATTCTGCTCACACACCAGGCCGCGAGCATCGGCTCCACCAAGAGAGGCCGACCTGTTAGGATGAAAGCTCTGAGGTCCCCCGAGATCTTGTTTGTTCGGCAAACACTATACTCCACCTTCTCACACCTGAGAAACTGCTCCTTTCCCCAAACACCCAAGTGCTGGGATCCTCTGTAAACCACACACACAGGACGTTATCTGGATACGTCCGATAGAACCAGCACCTTGTGGTCGATTAACGATGCGTCCAAACATCGGAATATACCTTAAAATTTAACCGTAGAGTTACCCTATGACCTGGCAACTCCCCTCCCGGGTACTCACCCCGAAGAGCAGGGAGCAGGGCTCAGCATGTTCACAGCAGCGCCACTCACGGCCGCCAACGGTGGGGGCCACCCCGGTGCCCACAGAGGAGCGGAAAACAAAGCGTGGCCCATCCGCTCGGGGAATGCTGCTCGGCCTGAAGACGAAGGGAATTCCGGCACCTGCTACAACACGGATGGACCTTGAGGACATTATGCTAAGTCACAAAAAATCACTCAACAAAAGGATGAATACTTCTTGTCAATTCCACTTCTATGAGGTCCCTGGAGGAGTCAGATTCGCAGAGACGGGAGGTGGAAGGTGGTCCCAAGCTGGGCGGGGACAGGGAGTGTTCAGTGGGGTCAGAGGCTCCGTTTGGATGTTGGCCAAGTTCTGGAGATGACGGTGGTGATGTCTGCGCAGCAACGTGAATGCGCTTAACACTGGTGGTGAATTCTATGCTAAGCATATTTTACCACTATAAAAAAAACAAAATTTAAAAACTGAAACATTATAAGTATTTGGAAAAAATTCCACAAAATTCTGATGAGGCGGCGGGGGGCCTGCCCGCGGGACGGCCTGATCCCTGGGTGTCAGTGTAGACGACCACGTACCTGCGGAGCACAGTGTGTCCCCTGTTTGACTGTTAACCTCCACCTTCCTCTCCCTCACTGTCGTCCCGGCTGCACCCTCAGGTGCCATGCCCAGCGGCAGAGAGGACAAGCGCGCGGTTCCCGTCGTCCGGCTCCTGGCGAAGGCTCCTGCCCCCTCACCACCAGCTACGTGCGTTGCTCCAGGTTCCTGGTCGACGCTTTTTATCAACTAGGAAAGTTTTATTCTCTGTTTTCTAAGAGTTTTGTTTTCAATCACGCACATGTGGTTTTCATTCGTCCAGGCTCTCTTATTTGGCAAATAAACACAGAGATTCCTTTCTCTTTAATATATTATTACAGTTTCACCAACAGATTTCTCAAATGTTGAATCGCCTCTGGATCACTTGGGGAGAGACGGCTTGGACGTGACGTATTATTTTTAACTCCCCCCCTCGGAAAATGTAATAGACAAAAAAGCACAAACCGCACTTCTGCAGTTTAACCAATCGCTCGGCGTAGAGCACCAGAGTCCCGGTCAGCCCGGAGGAACTGAACTGCCTCTGCCTGGCCCTTCCCGGTCAATACCCTTCTTCTCGCCCCAAACCAGCCATGACCCAGGCTTTTGTTTTGTTTACTGCCTATTTATTTTATACTTTTCAACCTAAAAATGCGCCTCCAAACGCTAAGAGTTCATTTGCCCTTTTGACCTTGATATAAGTGGAATCAACCGTCCAGTGTGTCCGACCTGGTGTCTGGCCTCTTTTCTGCCCACTCCGCTCTCTGAGCCCCGGGAGCCTATGTCTTCAATCTGCTGTTTGTGCTGTGGTCTTCTTTACCTGTCTGCCTGGTCATGTTTGCTAGTGTGTTTTGTTTTGGTTTTTTTTTAAGAATAAAACCGAGAGCCGTGGTGTGTGCCCCTTCTTTCAGAGGACTCTCAGCTATGGGTGAGTCATGTGTGCGAGGCCCCCGTGAGTCACCCGAAATCCATGGCCACTTCCATCCGGTCTCAGGGTCTGAGAGATTTTCTGCGCCACGGGATGATTCAGAGCCGGACGCACAGGGTGGATGGATTACGAAAGTCCGCCCTAACTTCTAGGAAGGGGTGTGGGGGGCCAGCCTGCACCGGCTCCTGGGAGCTGACTGTGCGTCTTCTCCTAATTACGTGTTCGGCGAGGTCACATTGGCAGCTGGAAATTGGCTCCGATGGGAGTATTTACACCATGGAAATTGGCAACTGTTAGAAATCAGGACTTTTTGTCTTAGAGAACCACTTGTTAAAAATGTACTGCCTTGGGATTGCTCCTAGGGTTCAGCTCTTTGGTGTCTCTACATAAAGTGTGGGGCTTTTCACCAGGCTCCATGCCTGGGGCAGGCTCCAGGCTCCGATTCTTATTCCCAAAGCCTGTTAGACAAGGCAGCCTCCTAACCATCCTTCCCACATCAGTTAAAGCCCGCTGGAGCAGAAGCAACCCTGAATGTTGGTCTCATTTGGGTCGTTTCCCAGTTTGGGCTGCTATAGACATTTGTGTATAGGGTTTTAGGCGCACGTACGTCTTAATCTGTCTCGGGCCACACAGCGAGATCGTTGGGTTGTACGGTGAGCGTTTGTTCAGTTCTGAGGAGCGCCGCGTGGTTTTCCCGAGTGGCTGCACCGTTTCGCCCCCCCTCCCTCAGTGCTGAGCAGGCCGGGGCTCTGGCCCTGCGCCCGGTGCCGCCATGTTCTGTTTATTTACTCAACTCGTGTGTGTACGTACACACTTTATTTTTATTTTAGCCATTTTAATAAGCGTATGAGTGGTGTCCCCAGTATAGTTTTAACTTGCATTTCCCGAACACCTGCACTTTTTTTAAAATTAATTTTTAGGGAGAGGGAGAGGGAGAGAGAGAAACATCGATGGGGGAGCGAAACATTGGTCAGCTGCCTCCTGCGCGCCCCCTGCCGGGGATCGAGCCTGCGACGCCAGGCCTGGGCGCTGACTGGGAATCGAACCCGTGACCTTTCCGTGCACGAGACGCCGCCCTACCACTGAGCCACACCGGCCAGGGCCCTGAGCATTTTTTTACATACTTGCTTTTCATTCCTCTTTGGTAAACTGTTCAATTCTTTTGCTCATTTTAAAATTGGTTCTTTATTTTCTCACTGTTGAGTTTTGCGTGTTCTTCCTAGTGTGGGGCCAAAGCAGGTTTACGGTTGTTCATATGGGAAATAATACAATAATTAATAAGTAATAACACAAGAATACTACTCTGTTTCGCAGACTCACAACTGTAAACCTGCTTTGGCCCCACCCCATATATTTGAGATACAAATCCTTTGTTGGGCATGTGATTGGTGAATAGTTTCTCTCCACCTTTATATTTTATTTAGTTTCTTTTTATTTATTCCACTGATTTAGAAATGTGGATCGATGGAGCAGAAACAGAACTCAGAAGGAAAAAAAACACATATGCAGGAACCTAGGGAAGGGCTAAAAATTTCACGCCAAATCCACGGCTTGGATGGCCTTTCGGAGGGGCCTGTCCCCGGGAGCGGTGGTCAGGGAGTAAGGGTCAAGTAGCTTTTTCTGTCATGCTTGACATTTTTACAGAGAGAGAGGGTTTTTTTAAAAATTATTTAACAAGAAACACATGATTATGTGAATAGGCTTTGCCACCTATCACCACCACCATGTCACTAAATCAAGGACATTTAAAATCGATACAGTACAAATGATGTTATTTAAAAACAAATTTTAAAATTAAAATAACACATTTCGTTTTATGAAGTTTCCTCGCACACATACACAAACACGCACACAAGCCCCAAAGGATCGAGTCTTCGAGCATGACGTGGCCTGTGAAACCTCGCTGAAGGCTTGGCAAGGAGTGAGGGGCAATCAATTAGCCTCAGTCCAGCTGCGAGCGCTACGGTGCCGGCCTGGTCCCGGCGCAGCAGACGGAGCCTTTCAGACGGGCCTCGGGCACCTCCCGCGTCCCCCGGCTCTGCCACCCTGGGCCTGACCTCTGCCTCAGCCCGCCCCCGGCCTGGGCTCTGCTCGGCTTCGGGACTGACTGCCCCTTTGCTTGGGGAGAGCCCCGCCCCCCCCCCATGGCTGCTGTGAAGTCAGTGTGACCAGCCAGTGGCTCTGGGGTCCTGGTCCCCTTGTCCCACACAGGACATCACATGGCCGGGGATCCAGACAGGTCAGCTGCCCCGAGGCCGGAGATGCAGCCTGGAGCTGGGTGGAGTTAGCACCCTGGGGGGTCGCTGGCCAATCGGAACCGAGATGGGAGGGGTGGCAGCCGATTCCCTTTCCTGCAACAGCCTGTTCCAAGGCGTCCGCTGCTCTCGCCTCTGGGAGCCTGGTGTCCCTGAGTGAGGCCGTGACAGTGACAGCGGGTCCTCACCCGCCTTCCTTCCCAGCCTGCCGGGCCTATCGCCTCTGTCCTTGCTCTTGGGAACTAAGAGCCTCGGGCTCTGTTTTCTGAGGAACCGGGATAAGAACTTGTTTTTCTCACACAACAGGCCTGGAGTTGAACGGACCAGGGCTAGCGACCCTCCTGAAGTACGTCCTCAGGGGCGCAGGCTCCCTTCTTCCTGCTCACCCTTCGTAACTTGGGGCTTTGTCCTCATGGTCACAACAGGGATGCTGCCTCCCCACCGTTCACCCAAATCCCAGGAAGGAAGGAGGGGGAGGCGGGGGGAAGGGAGCAAAGAGCTGCACCCTGGTAGGTTTTGTCCTTTTATCAGGGCAGCAGGTGCCAGGTGCTGCTCAGGTGCCAACAACCCTGCCTTCAGGGGAGCTGGGCGTCGACTCATTAACCCCCATGAACCCCGTTCTCTACGCTGGGGGCAGCCGAAGGAGACGGGGGAGCGGCTGAGCGGCCACCCTAACGTCTGCTGAGAGTGAGGGTGGGCCGAGGACCTGACCCGCCCGCACGACCCGCAGAGCCTGCACTTCACTGTCTCCTCTCTGCTCCACCCAGGACCAAACGAAATCCTCGGGTCTCCTGCTGGGTAGGTTTCCTCTTTCTTTAAACTGCAAGCCCGGGCTCTAGAGTGGACACTTTAAAAACCCATCTGTTTTTAGGCAGTGCCCTGGCGGTCCCCCCAGATCCCTCTCTCACTTCAGTGGTGTTTGAACAGCACAGACCCAGGACGCCCCTTCTTCCAGCCTCCAGCCAGCCTCCTACCTCTTTTCCAGATGCCACCTTTGGAACCACCTCAGCCGTCCTCTGCCCCCGGGACTAGCCAACACAGGTTTATGACCTTAACTCCCTATTGCCCAGCAACCCCGGGCTCCCAGGCTCATCAGAATTATTCCACCCGGGCGGAGGCCCACCAACCACTAGTCACGCTGCGTCTGCGGCCTCCTGCACCTACCTCTCTCTGGGCCGCTATTTTGACCTTGACCATGTGGCTCCGGAGGGCGTGGCCACTTCTTCCCGGAGTTGGCCAAGAAGTGGGGGGCGGGGGCGTCTCTTGAAGATGCAAAACCAGCACTGCAGCCATGCCCTCTTCTTGGACATGCAGAGGCCGACCCGATGCGTGGGTGACACTCAGGGTGCCAGGGAAGCCGCGTGGTCCTGGAGAGGAGCCTGACCCAGGCCCTTGTGGACCTGCAGCCCCGGGTTCCGCCCGCGCAGTCCCTCGTCTCTGTGACGTCTTGGAGAACAGCTTCCTGGGAGAGCCGCTGAAACTCATCAAGAAGACGGGCGACACCTGGCTCACCTCCGCAAGCTTCGGGCCCCCAGGCTGGGCAGGAGTCCCTTCGAAAGGCTCATCCTCCAGGAGCCTGGGGAGCCCAGAGGCCTCTGAGGGGCCCCTGTGCGTCCCTGGTGTTTGGCTCCTGCCTGAGCCTCTCCCGACACCATCAGGCAGCCTTTTGACCACCTCGGAGCCCTCTCCATGCCTGGGACCAAATGGGAACAGTAAAGCTATTTGCAGCCAAAAACCATGAAAAAGAATTTTTGAGTGAAGTCTACAAAGTGAGAGATCCCAGATAAACACCTAGATTCCTGGGTTCCTTTGAAAAAAATGGGGAAACGGGCCAAGTTTCTCCAAACCCTGACTGGAGCTGAGGCCCTGCCCTCCCCTGCGGGCCGCGCAGGCCATCGTTCCGGTTCTCTGTGGTCGCCACCTACGCCGAGTCCCCACACCCTTCCTCACCCCCCGGCTCTCAGGAGCCTCCGTGTTCCCACCCGTCTCATAGTGATTCACCTTCTGCGAGGAAGTTGCCATAGAAGTGGATTCTGCCCCGAAGACAGTTCTGACTCCGGCTGCTCCGAGAATCCCATTCCCTCCATCTCGCGTTGTGCGCCGAGAGCCTGGCCGTTCCTCCGTAACGTGATTTTACCGAGTCCGATACAATGAAAGTCTCCTGGGTTTCGCCGGAGGAACGGGAAGGTCATCTTCTGGAAAGGGAGGTGTGACCACCATTCGCAGCAGCTTGTTACTTTGTTCCACTCAACGCCTCCATTCCCGGCCTTCGAGAGTCGAGAGTCGCGACTGAGTATCAGCTTGTCCGAAAGATCACTCGTTCTGACTCGCGCAACATTGTTTCCCAGTGTTACCTTTTCCTAGTCACCTTCGTTTATTTTATTATTCGAGGGAGGGTGCCCAACGGCGGCAGCAGCGGATGGTGTGCTGCCCACCAACCCACCGAGCTGATGAAGGGGGACTGTGACCAGAGACGTCAGGAACAACGGTGACCAAAGAGAGCGTTGTCTCCTGACCCCCCTTCTCTCTTTATATGTATGTTTGAAGATCCAGGATTCTCTATAAAAACAGAGTATTTTCAACTTTTCCCCATTTACCTTTGTTTTCTTGGCTGTCCTTAGAATATTACGAAGCACATATCTCTTATTCCGTAGTAACAGTATTTTAGAATGTACATGTCATATTAATATTTGACAAATGCCGGATGAAAATTATTTCTTACAGTGCCAAGTTTTTTTCCTGTACACTTTTTAAAAAATATATGTTTTTATTGATTTCAGAGAGAGGAAGGGAGAGGGAAAGAGAGATGGAAACATCAATGGTGAGTCACTGATCGGCTGCCTCCTGCTGAGAGTCGAGCCCACACCCCAGACACGTGCCCTTACCAGAAGCGAACCTCGATCTCCTGGCTCGTAGGTCAATGCTCAACCGCTGAGCCACGCTGGTCAGGGTCCTATACACGTTTTAAGATCCATAGTCACTTTTGCTTTATGCTAATTGGAAAATTAGAAATATATTGTACATAATCAAGCATGAACTATAATGACAGAATATTATTAGGTGATGTCTTAACAAGATTGTATGGCTACGCCTTATGAGAAAATTTCCTGATTATAAAGAACATCTCATTTCTGTGTGGCCAAGGTTAATCTTCCTGAAGGATCGTGAAGTATAAAGAATTATTGGGATGATCACTGTCTCCTGTTGCGCAATTACACGATGCAATTATGCAGTAAATTCCGATAACTGTATTTCAGTTGAACTAAGGTATTATATTATCATAGACTATTTTCAAACATATACACATATTTAAAGTTTTTTCTCCGGTAATTCCCAGGGGAGCTTAACACTGAACTAGCTATAGTCATATATCCTATTTTGATCTGAGATGGGGCAGGAGTTTTTGATTTTAGAAATTAATGAACTTACAGAGGAAGGTGAACTTCCTAAGGTCATTTGTTAAGATGTGGAGCTACATGTCTCTTTTAAGCTTTCAAAACGCATGCAGGCACGTCCCACGACACAGATCTGACCGAGGCTTGGATGACACCAGCAGGCCCGTCCCACCTGCCGCCGGGTGGCCGCCGGCACACCGCGCCTGCCGGGAGTCTCCTTGCTCCTCATTCATAAAAATTTCATAAGTGAAAAAATAGCTTTGGGCAGACTGAGAGCAGAGAGAGATTGTATCAGCTACTCATTTCATTCTGAATAATTTCCCCAGAACATTTCCCATGTCTCTGTCAGCGCGGAACTAACCGGCTTAATTCGACGTTTTCTGGGGAATTGGATATTGAGAGTGAGAACGTCTCCGATAGCTCAACAGAGTTCTGGGTTTCATTTCCTTAGGGGTCTCCTTTAATGACTGTGTTTCTTAAAAGCGAGAAACAGCCGAGTGAGAAGGAACAGAGAGAGAGAGAAAAGATCCTCTCGCCCAAATCACATGCTGTAAGGCAGACGGTTTAGTCAATAGGCTTTTCCGAAGCTTTTAATTTGCGTTTGCAGGTGGAGTGCTGACCCCCGGCGATCCGAGCCTTCAGAACAGGACACGCCCCAGCCAGGCCCACACCCCTCTTCCTTCCCCGTCTCTCCTTGGAGGTTTAATGTGTGGGCGACCCGGGGAGGCTGGCCGGGTACTCTCAGGGGTGACCCTCCAGTTCTGGGACACTGAGCACGGCTGGAGGGCAAGATCCTGTCTGTCTGTCTGTCTCCTCCAGGTGGGAGCAGCAGCCCTGCAGGTAATGAATGAGTCCACTCACTGCCAGCATCCCCTCTGCATTCTCAGGCCCTGGGGTGGAGGCTGAGACCCTGAAATACAAAGGGACAATGGCCTGACCATGTATAAAAATAGAACTTTGACTAACGACCTGCAGTAACCAGCCCAGGAACCAACCCCTTGTCCACAGTAACCAGCCCAGGACCCAAACCTTTGTCTACAGTAACCAGCTCAGGAACCTACAGCGAGTTGATGGTGGTAGCTCCTGAAAGACCCTACGCTGTCGTTGCCTCAGTTTCCCCAAAGTGATAGAAATGGTTCACGTCGATGTCAGCACAAGGTTTTGGATCCCCCACTGCTGCTGGCGTGCTGGTCACTGCACAAAGCCATCTCCGAACAGGACTCAGCGGCTCTCGTCCCCTCACCCCTAAGACTGCGGGCACCCCCACTGCCCACGTCCCCTTGGCGTGGCTCACAGGTCCCTCTGCCACAGGCCTATCCCCACCGCCTGGGCTCCTAGAGGCACCCAAGTGCCCATCCTGTCGGAATCCCAGCTCCCAGTTCAGAGGGTGAGGGCCAAGACCTCTAGGTGCCATCCAATCAACCAGTGGCTGTGCCAGCCGCCCTGGCTGAGCAAGACCTCACTGCCCCCGGCACCATCCCCAGGCCGCCTCCCAAGGCGCTGGCTCTCAGAATTCCTCTCGGATTAACAGAAAGCTGGGAGCACATCTCCCCAGGAAAGGGGCCAGGTCCTGATGCAGCTGTTCTGGAAAATTACTGCGCTGCCTATAAAACGCCTGAGTCCCCAGATCTGCCGTCTCATTGCCCACCGGCAGCCTGGCACTGGTGGAAGGGCCAAGAGAGAGGTGACCAAGGGTCGAGGCACAGAATGGATGCCCCTCTGCCCCCCGGTGCCCACCCAGGCTTGCCTTGGGCTCCGCTGGGGACTCTGTCTTCTGACCAACACAAGCAGCAGAAATGTTTTGCATGCGGTTGTCGGTTCTGTTTCCAAAGGCTGCCTGTCGCACTGCAGGAGACACGCAAGGATCAACACTTGGATGGGCCCTGGGATGCCAGGCCAGGGACAGCGCTGGTGGGGCAGGCGGCCGGGAGCAGAGCCAGTCTCTGGTCCCTGCTTGGCTCTGCCCAGCTGCTCCCTCCGAAGCTGAATCTTGGCTGCTGTGAAGCCTCAGCTGGAAGAAAAGGAAGCGCAGAGCCCCTGGGCTGAGCTGCTGACTGGCCCCACGGGCTGGGGCCTGAGCCGCCCCCCGACAACTTAATGGGAGCTGCACCAGCCCCTGCGGAGCCGCTGGAGCTCGGGGTCCGTGTGGTTGGTGGACGAGACACAAACACGCACAACAGGCCCGTAACTTCTTTTAGCTGGAAAGGAACCTGGGCTCCACTTGGATTCCACCTCCCGGGGGTTGTCAGCCTATTTTTAAAGACTCAAGTGGAAAAGTCTCCTCGCAGCTGTGAAAACACTGGCGGGTCAGGGCTCCTGGCTCTTACTCAAAGGCTCTGAACGTGGACGGTGCCGGTGGCGAGGTCTGGGCGGGGGAGGGAGGCCAGGTCCCCACAGCACGCAGGAACCGAGGCCCCAAGCAGAGGAGTACGTCTACACCCTCCCACGGACGGCTAGGTGAGCTCGGGCCACGTTTATTTTCCTCGTGTGACCACGTCAGAAAAGCCACTGACGTTAGAGCCACGGCCTCCGCCCCACGGGAGAGAGGGCCCTCCTGTCTTACGCATTTGCAGAGCAGGCTCCTGAGTCAGGAGCACAGGTAGACCTGACAGGCCTCTGGACACACGTTCATGACCACGTGAAGCCCAAAGGGGCCTTTGATCCCTGCCTTTCTGTTTGGTGGGTCTGGAAGGTTCCGGTGCCTGAATTCTCCAAACTAAACCAAGCACTGCCATTGGGGATTGCCTCGCCCGCAGCAGCTCCAGCGAGCTCCTCAGACAGGCCTGTGGAGGGTTTATAACTTCACCGTGTCTTCACCTGCACGTTCTCCCACGTCTTCACCGTATTATTACGTGTGAAGAAACAGACTGTGGGTTTTTGCAAGTGCCCCGGGGCCACTTGTTTCTACAGGTCAGATGACGCTCAGATCCAGAGCCGCACGTCCCCGGGGGAAGGGAGGCGTCCACGGAGAACTTGCCCCAGTTCCCAGGCGCGAGGTTAACCGGGTCCTGACATTTGTGTGAGTCTGGGATCGCTTTCGGGGATCCCCATGGAAAAGTGGTGCTTTCTGTGGACCTTCCCCAGCGCCCTGCAATCACAGGCTCCCCCCTCCCTCCTGCCCCGGTGAGGGTGGGGCACAGTCTCACTGAGCAGGGATAAAGCGCAGGCTGTTAGGGGGCGAAGTCAACGAGGTCTCCGACAACGAGGCGACGGATCCAAAGAAGAGCAAGGGATCGTGGGGCCCCCATCACTGGCGCCTTCTGCCTGATATTCGAGGCTCCACTATTTTCTCCCCTTCTCACTCCCGTCCCCGGGGCTCTCCGCCTGGGGCTGCCCTGGTTCCTTTTCCAGCTCCCTGGAGACCTCTTTTCCATCCTCAGGTCCAGCCCAGGGGACAGCTCTTTCAGAAACTGCCTGTTTGCTCCAACGCCCCGCAGCTCTGAGCTCCCAGCCACCACCCGTGGCCACCGGCTCCCAGGCCATCCCCACCCTCACCGCTTCTCAAGCCACATCACCCGGGCGCCGCCCCCCGCCGGCCGCAGGCTCCACTGGGCTGCCCAGTGCGCCCTGGGGTGGCACGCGGTGGGCTGGGGCTTTGCTTCACTCTGACGAGTGGCCTGGGCGCTCCTAGGCTGAGACGCTGTCACCGCGGAGGTCTGCTGGTGGCCGCACGTGTCTCATCTCCGTGCTGACGGCCACGAGGTCGCGGCGGTCACGACTCACCGGCAGGAAGCAGCGGCGTGCCCGGGGACCCATCCCCTCTCGTCCTGTCCTGTCCACCGATGTCCAGGACGCTGGCCTTCGGGTGGCGGGTGCTGCGCCGGGCCCTGCCTGCCCCACCGAGGCACCGTGCGTGTCACCCTCGTCGCCGTGGGGAAGAGCACACCGGAGAAAGGGGGATGAGAGGACGCACCCAGTGGGGACGGCGCCACAGTGAGCCCGGGGCCACAGGTGACTGCCCGCGGGGGAGGGAAAGGGAGGGAGGGAGCCCACCCGCAGCTGGGCCCACACAGCTCCTTTCCGGCCACGCTGGTTCACGGACGGTGCTGACGCCAGTTCAGACTCCAGCAGGGATTCGCGGCGTGGGGGGCGGGGAAGGAGGGAAATATTTGGATCCAACGCTCCAGGTAAGGCCGCGGGGCTGCGGAATCGGCGTAAGGCCGCGGGGCTGCGGAATCGGCGTGAGGCCGCGGGGCTGCGCCATCGGCGTAAGGCCGCGGGGCTGCGGAATCGGCGTAAGGCCGCGGGGCTGCGCCATCGGCGTGAGGCCGCGGGGCTGCGAGATCGGCGTAAGGCCGCAGGGCTGCGGGATCGGCGTGAGGCCGCGGGGCTGCGGGATCGGCGTAAGGCCGCGGGGCTGCGCCATCAGCAGGCCGCGGACCGTGCGGGGGCGCTACAGGGCAGGTGCACGAACACCTTGGCTGCGGCTGCCCCGAGCCGGGCCCCCTTGAGCAGCTGGCCGTGGTCCCCCTGCCCCGCACCCTGCCCCGCGCCCCTGGGAGGGGTCTTGGGCGCGGGGCCCCAGCTGGACACAGGCTCCCCCGCGAGCTCCGGGCCCGGGAGCCGCTGGTCTAGACAGAAGCCGCTCCGACGCCCGATTGGTCAGAAGAGAGCCCTCCGATTGGTCAGAGCCGCTCAGCCTGATTGGTGGGGAAGCCGCCGTCCTATTGGTCGAAACGGGATCCCCGGGCTCTCATCAGGGCGCGCAGAGCGGGCGGCTCCGCTGCCGGCGGGGCTCGTGCGGAACCGGCTGCGGGCTCTGCGCTCGTATTAGTTAAGGGGAATCCATTTAACCCTCGCCGCTTGGCCGCCAGGAGCCCTTCCTAGTAGGTGCGAGCCCGGCCTCACCCCCATCACAGCGCCAGCGGAGGCCCCACCTGCGCTGTATGTGCGCCGCAAGTCCCTGGAAGCAAGGGCGACCTGGTGCGGGCGCAGGGGCCGGGGCGCGCCCCCGGCTGGACCGGCAGGTGCTCAGGTCGCCTCGTGGGCACCAGGCCCCCCGTCCCCCGACCCGCCCAGCCCGGACCCCCGGGGTAATAAAGCGGCTCCCACCTGGGCTCACGGCTGCTTTTGTTCCAGGGAAGGAATGGTCCCTGCTGAGGGCCAACCTGTCAGTGCACGACTGCGCCTGACACCGTCACTCTGTCACCAATGTGACACCTCCGTGGGTCCTACAGAGGACCATGTAGTTGGGGTGTGGGAGGAAGACAATCCTGGCCCCTGGCCCCACGAGCTTGGCTGTGGGCGCCTCCCTCCCGCTGAGAGCGCTCTGCACCCGGGGAGGCCGGTGTCTGCAGAGCAATCCGTTTGCAGTCCTACAAAAAGTCTCATGGATTCAAGTTCCTCGCAGGAGGAATGAACCGGAGGGTAAACTGCGCCCACGATGAAAGGGCTCGGGTCAGGCGATTCTCTGATCAGTTTTTATTCTTTTATTCTTATGGTTTGGAACCATCATTATTTATAATATCCTCTGAAAAGCTAGCAAATAATTGTCTTCCCCTACTGATTTGTACCTCTCCTCTTAGCAAACACCGGTTCTCTCCCCGCTCCCAACTGGGTCCTGAATGGAGCTGAAACGAACAGGGCTGCTTTTGTTTCGCACAATCAACAAAACCTCGCGCTGCGGGCTCGGGTCCTGCCAGAACATCTGTGCCGGCCCAGATGCGACGGCCCCGACGCCGGCCCGGCGACTGCCGACTCAGCAACCCAGGGAATGTGCTGGATTTTTACAGGCCCCACAGAAATAGTAACTTTTGAAAACTTCTTGGCAACAGAGGGCTTTTTTTTTTTAAACTGCTAAGAATATGGGACTTCCCCGTCAGATCACTAAGCAGAGAAGAGCCCGATTTATCACGGGGACGTCTGTTCCTCGGCGGCTGTGACAGGAGCTGAGTGACGGGTGCCGTGGGCGGCGGCAGGTCTTCCCCAGGTGCTGATGGCAGAGCCCTTCTAAGCTCTGGGAACCTTTTCCTGCGCTAAGCGGGAGTTATAAAGAGGGGCCTGGCTTGTCAGGAACAGCACATGGGAGGCTTTTGGGACACGGAGCCCTGAGACACTCCCAGGTTTATTAGGAGCCTTTTCCTTCCCATTCCCAGAGCTCCAGCGCCATCCGCGTCTCCGATGGGGCTCGTAGCTGGAATACGGCCGAGAAGTGGGAAGAGACCGTGGTCTGTGTTTTCTTCAACCAGAACGTCTTTGAGTGCCTGCTGTGTGCGGGGCCCGAGTCGATGCTGCAGGACCAAGAGGGGAGGGGATGAAGCCGTTATGTTCCGTGCAACTCAGTTCCGTGGACGGTGTCAGGTCCTGGATCTAGTTCTGGGGAAGGCGGCGCCTCTCCCTGGGGCCCTGTCCCCGGGGAGCCCCCCTCGGAGCGGCTGTCTCCCAGCTCCCCGGGCAGCCTGCTGAAGTTGGTCAGCAGAACTCGCTGCAGGGGCACTTGTGCCGTGGGCTTCTCCTGCTCAACGCTGTATCCGTGAGTTTTACTCCAGGGCAGCGGCTGTTTCTCCACCTTTACGGCTGACAGAATTCCAGTGCGTGGAATCCACACCGTGTGTTCATCTCTCCCGTGTCGACTGAGTTTTCGGGTAATGCCACCTAGACCTGGAGTTCTTCTGAGGAAAAAAGTTTCACTGATGTTGCAGGTTCTTTAATGGTTATTGGTTTTCTATGTCACCTTAAGTTTTGATACATGTTTATAAATGTTCCATTTCATCTAACTTTTAAAATTATTTGCAAAAATTATCGGAATTTTTTTTTTTACAATATCCGTTTTTTACCTTTTCCGTAGCCGCAAGATCTGTAGTGATGTCCCCTTATTGCACTTAGGCCATCTCTCTTTACTCCTCATGAGCCTCACCAGAGAACTAACACTAATATTAGTGTTTTTTCCCCCAAATAACCACTGTGTTTATCTGCCCTAATAAATATTTCTTTTTTATTTTATTAATCTGTGGCCCTATCAATATAATTCCTTCTTGACATTTTTGTTGGGCTTATTTTGGTTTTCTTTTCCACATGTCCTGAGATGAATGGTTAATTCATTCATTTTTAGTTTTTTCCAATATAGTCCTATACGTCTACATTTTCTCCTCTAAATACAGCATTACCTGCATCCCACAAGTTTTGTTACGTAATATTTGTTATTGTTTAGTACAAATAATTTGATTTCCCTTGTGATGTTTCAAATCCAATTCAGAAGCATGTTAGTTTCCAAAATATAAGGATTCTAGTTGTTTTTAGTTATTATTTTGCACCTTAATCTCTGTAGTGACAGAATTTGCCTCTGTATTTCAGCCCAGCATATATGGTCAATTGTTTTCGTAAACGTTCCATGTGTATTTGAGAAGATGTCTATTCTGCTGTTGGTGGGCACAATGTACTGCTCTATATATGTTCATTAAGTTTTTAATTTTATTGTCCAAACCTATCTTTACTGATTATTGATATGCTTCTTTTGTATATTACTAATGGAAAATTCTCTATTGTGTTTTATTTATCTAAAAAGTATTTATTCCCTATTCTTGAAAGATATATTTTATAAGTATAGCATTCTAGAATTCTAGATTGCCATTCACCCCCCCCCCCAATACATTGAAGATTTTATCCCACTATTATTGGCTCCAGTTGTTGCTGTCCAAAGTTAGCTAATGTATATTCCTTTGAATAGACTAGTCTTTTATTTTCTCTTACAGATTTTAATTTCCCCCCTTGTCTTTAGTGAAATACAGTCTCATTAAAGGGTGTGTCTAGTTGTATTTATTTTTTAGATATTCCCACTTTAGATTCAGTGGGCTTTTTGAATCTGTAGATCTGTGTCTTTCAGCTACTATGAATAATTCTGGCCATTAGCTCTTTAATATCTCTGTCTATTCTCTGCTCTCTGTTGACACTTTGACTTAGGAGGATGTCAGAACTTCTCACTCCATTGGTTATGTATCAACTTTTCTATTACAGGTATACTTATTTCTCTAATTCTCTGTGGTTCATTCTGGATAACTTCTTCTGAGTTTTCTTCCAGCTTACTAATTCTCTCTTCAGCTGTATCTAATAACTCGATAATTCTCTTTATCATCTTGATTATTGTATTTTTAGTTTCTATAAGTTTTATCTAAGTCTTTTTCAAATCTGCTAGGTCACATCCTATAGGTTTTTATGTGCCATAGAGAGTTTCAAGCTTGTGTTTTATTTCTGTAAACACAGAACATAACACCTGAAAAATTTCAGATCTGATTTTGCAGTTTGATGTTTCTCTACTTTTCTCACTGATGGTGACTTGTTTTGTTGTGTTTGATTAGGTTTTTTAATGCATGTGTGGGAAGCACTCTTTCCTTAAACATTTGTGTGACTGTTGCTTGAGGCCCTAGGTGGAGATGCGTTCCTCCAGAGAGAACATGCATTTATTCCTGTCCAGTATTTAGGAAAACTTCTAATACAGGAACACTTTAAAAGAAATTCAAAACCTGAGGTTTTCTTGACCACATAGGTGATGCAAATTTGGGCTGCACATTCTACAAGGGTTGGTGCGATGATAATTTCTCAGAAACGAATTTCCCCTGCTTTGCCCAGGATCATGGGGATTTTCCTGCTATTTCCTTCTCATTTTTTCTTACCCAAGATATAGTCCCCTGTAGTCCGAATTTCAAGAACACAAAAATCGAGAGTCTCCAATCATACTCCGCACGACGGGGCAGGGACAAGGAAGCTGGCCGGGCTCAAAGCCCAGCTGGTCAAGGCTATCTCAGGAGACTGTGGACACCCTGCTGGGTCCCCAAAAAGTCATCAGGGAGCAGCTGTTCGTCTAGTCCTGGCCCAGAGTCTCTCATCCTGTGTGAAAGGTAGAAACACATTTACTCACTTTTTTCTGTCTGTCCACAGAGCCCAGATGCTTCTCCCACAACCACCCACCATCTGTGCACACCATCTTTTACTGTCCCCGAGGCCTCCCCTGGCCTCATTATCTATTGAGGGGAGTTGAGGCAAAGAGGGGGTGGGGTCAGTGGTTTGGTAATGCCGGTCAGAGGGAAGATGACATCGTTCCTGCTCTGCCCACTCTGTGGTCTTTGAACTGCTCCACATGCTGCTGATCAGTGTGATGGCCCCCAGAGGTGACAGAGTCACTGTGACCGCACCCATCAGGAATCTGAGGCAGTGGAGTGAGTGCTTTTGTTGAGGTCACGTGACAAGGGAATGTGAGTCTAGCCTGAGATCTCAGGTTTCTGGAACCTGTTGCGTCAGTACTCAGTGCTCTCCCATCGAAAGCAGGGTGCACCCTACTGAGCAGGGTCCAACTGTTTGGGATCCAGAGTGCAGGGCTGAGTGTCCATGGGTCCCTGTGGTGTGGTCAGCAAGGCTGCCATCACAGGTGGCCACACATCCCTCTGCAGGCTTCTCTCAGATCCAAGGGCAGTGTCCCCAGACCTCCACCATGTCTGAGCTGGAAGTTATTCATGACCCCCATGGATGTCATGAATATTCCTCTCTCCACGTGCCGCTGCTCCTGACAGACGAAGTCAAGCACCAGCTCCTCTGTACTGAGCCACCCATGACCCTCTGAGACACAAGAAGCTGCTGCTACGTGAGCAGAGGGGTGGCTCCTCACTGCTTCTCATTCAGACGCCTTCCAGCCTGTCCCTCTGCAACCCTGTGGCACCTTCATCCTGTCTGGATTGGTGGTTGTGGCCCTGCTCGGGTGGCTGTGAGCTCAGCCCCAGGAGCACAGAGCTAGGGCTGCTGTCTGAGGCTCCAAGCTCAGAGTGGCTCATACACAGCATGTTTTTGTCTTAAATTACCTTTTGCCGTGAGAACGCATTTCATTCCCACTCTAAGTACTGTTGACAGATGTGTTAATTCACGTATTTAAACAGATATTTAGCAACCTGCAGAAGATTCACCTAAAATTAGGTCATCTTTCTAAATAGGTTCTTTAACATCAGGCTGGAGCTCGTGGCTGCTGAAGGGGTCCCAGGTACCCACACAGGAGCTGTGTGCTGTCTGGTGGAACACAGCCACACCGGGCCCTGCGACAGAGCTGGCCATGGCCTGGAGGCACAGCCGGAGTCCTCACCTGGCCAGCTGAGTCTCTGCTCTCAGCCTGCACCCTCATGCCTCCCTCAAGGCTCCTGGATTTGCTGTTTGTAAAATTAGGCCTCAACTGAGAGTCCCAGAAGCTTTGTGATCCCAGGAGAGCAGGGTGGGGTAGGCTGAGAGGCAGTGACCTCCAGGAGGGAGGCAGGGCATCCAGGTGCACCCAAGGTGCTGGGATCAGTGGGGGACACTCAGTGGCGACTTTGCAGGGAGCTCTTGGGTCCCTCCCACCCACTTGGCCGCATGCCTGGGGCTCCTCTTGGGGAAGCAGGAGAGGGAGTGTGAAAAGCCCATGAAGGTGAGGTGCCCTGCGCACTCCAACCCTCCAAGGGATGGAGAGCCTGGGTCCCAGGGTGGCCTCAGCCCTCGCTCCCATCCTGGGAAACGTGTGCCTAATCTAGCAAAAACCACCTCAGCATCCTTCTCAACACAGTGCTCCAGGCAGCCCCTCCCGACCACTCGGATTTGGCAAACCAGTTGAAACCTAGTCACCATCTCGGCAGGGATGGAGGGGGCTACCCGCTCAGCTCAGAGTCCTTACTCCGACACCCACAGGAGACTGGGTCACAGCCTAAGGTGCACCAAAGGGTGGCGCTGTGACCATAACCTGAATGAGGCTAAACTGGGGGTGACAGTGGGGAGCTGAGAGTGGAGGGCTGGCAAAGTGCCGCTTTGACCTGGAGCTTGGGAGTGGGGCAAGGGGCACCGCTCAGCAATGAAGGAGCCTGATCTGTGGGGGTGGAGACCTCCATTCCAGGTGCCTTGTCCCCCACCCCGAACCCTAGCCGTGGGGCTACCCAGAGAGCTCAGAGGAGATCCTCCCAGGGCACCTTTACCTGAGGTCCCAGCTGAAGGCTATGGTGGTCGGCGGGTGAAGCCTCAGGATGACGGGCGAGGCCTACACATGGCACTGCAGGGACGGGAGGCAGATGGGGCAGAGACAGTGATGGGGGCAGATAGAGAGCGTTTCTAATGGGCTCCCAGGTAGCACCTAAGCTGCAGGTAATCCAGAACCACATTTCGAGTAGAAGACTTTGTGCTGGGGCCTGGGAGGTGACAGGTAGTGTCCAGAGCCCTTGCAGGCACCTGGAGGGGGGGTACCTGGCAGGCATCTGGTAGCTACAGTAGGGCACCTGTTAGGAAACTGTCAGTCCCTGTTTGGCACCTGGTGGGCACCTGGCTGGCCCATGTGGGGACCTCATTGCTCCCTCAACCCCATACCGACCACCCAGTACCTTTGTGAGGTGTGAGGAGCTCATGGCTGGGGACAGGAGAGGCGGGTGTTTCTGTCTCCACTTTCTGAAGGAAGCCACATGGAGTAAATTATGACTCTGTTCTGTGACTCTGCAAAGGTCTGTAAAAGCCCACACAGGGGGATGGTTGGAGCGCCTGTGCCCCTTTAATTAATCTTTTATGGCCAATTTCCACTTGGTTCCGTTTTGCTCCAGGGTCTCTCTTCCCCACCTGCGTGGGTCCGAGGTCTCGTGCATTGGGGGCCCCTATAATCAGGGGAGAGGCTAATTAAAAGGAGGCTGTGAGGGGGGCAAGCCCGTGCTGGGGGGCGGGGGGGGGACGACTGAGCCCATGCTGGTGGGGGTGGGGGTGCCGAGCCCATGCTGGTGGGGTTGGGGGAGGTTCATCTTAGACACTGATTGGTGGTGGCAGTTTTTTCTGACTCTCTGGTCCCTCCCCTCTCACCTGCTAGAATTCATCTCTGATCCTAGAGCAGGCGGCCCCAGGTGAGCCCAAATCACTGATGACTTCTATCCCTCACTGGTAAATGTCGAGATGCTAATTATATGCAGCAGGAATCTGCTTGGTACCAAAGGAGTGAGCACAGGAAAGGGAAAATAACCCCTGGTGACACCCCACAATTAGCTTAGCTGGCACTCGGGGCCCTGCCTGGGGTGGGAGTGTAAACCCCTGCAGCTCAGACAGCACCCCCTCCCTCCCTGCTCTGCGTGCAGCTTCTGCAGGCATGAGGCCTGGGGACCCAGGGGCTGGGGCGTGTTAGCTGGGTGGACAGGAGGCCTTCCCAGGAGGTGACATTGGGGCTGGGACCCGAGTTAGGGAGGGAGAGAGCCGGGAACGTCTGTGGTAACAAAGTCCCAAGCAGAGGGAGGGCCTGGGCAAGGCCTGGGGGGGGGGTGCTGGGTCCTCAAACTCCGCAGGAGCAGAGGGGGCTGGAGAGGGGGAGGGGCAGGCTCAGGTGGCAGAGATGAGCTGCCGTGACCTCTGAGGACAGAAGGACAAGGGTTCCCCGGGAGGGGTGGGGCAGTGGCCGTTTAAGCCAAGTGTGACATGATCTGGCCTGTGTGCTGAAACGCCCACTTGTACTGCTGCGGGAGGAACAGGCTGAGTGCAGCGTGTTGAGTGTGCAGACTTGCCGTGGCTGGGAATTCAAGCTCCCCTGGCACCGCCACCCTACCCAGGGTGGGCAGAGTGACGGTTCCCAAAGACCTGCACGTCCTGCGCCCGTCACCCCAGGACTAGGAATGCGCTATGCCGCCTGGCAAGGGCAAATGAAGGTTACAGATGGAACTGAGTTGGTAATCAGCTTTGAAAATAAAGAAATTACCTGGGTGGGCCCAAGGTGATCTCAAGGAGGCGGGAGGTCTGAGTGGGAGGAGCCGCGATGATGGAAGCAGGTCAAAGTGAAGCGCTGTGACCTGGCCAGCGGCCACTGCCGGATTTGAAGATGGAGGCGGGGCCACGAGCCAAGGCACGTGGGCACCTCTGGAAGCTGGAAAAGGCAGGAATGGATGCTCCTGGGGTGACTCCAGAGGCATCTGCCCACACCTTGGTCTGAGCCCGTTGAGACTCGCTGGGACCCGTGACCTCCAGGACTGTGCGGTGCTCGCACGTGTGAAGTCCCCACGTTTGTGTAACGAGTTCCAGCTGTGCAGGAAACTAAAGCTGCACGATCGGGTCCCGCCCTCGGGCCTCAGGTGGTTCTCTTTTCTGCTGCAGGAGGTGGAATCTCTCCACCTGCTCTCGGGGAGGCCCTCAACTTCCTTGCATTGCCTTAACGCGGTGATTAAGGACCTCTGCCTGGCCCCCGGAGGTAACAGGCGGCCCTGGGAAGAGGCCCCAGGCCGTGTGCAGACCCAGGCTCTGTCCCCACCGAGGGCTTTCGGTGGCCTGTGCAGTGGGACACAGGACTTTCAGCACAAAGCCTCACCGGACTGGTGAGAGCAGAGAACTCCAGGGATTTGCCTAATTCCACCCCTTGCGGCAGGGCGGGGACATCTGCTCCCTGCAGGGGCTCCTCAGTGTTCTGCCACCCTGGTGCTCATGGGGTGGCGAGACCTAAGAAAGAGCTGCCCCTCTCCGCCGCCCACTGATGGCCAGGGACCCTGCCGACGAGAACAGGAGCTTTGAACTGCCTGACCCAGGATGCTTTTACCCTGGGAAAGAGAAGGCCCTCCTTGGGCCATTTTGTGGAAAGGCCTAGAACGTTCCCCTTGAAAGCCGAGTCCCAATCCACCAAACACAGTGGCACAGTCCTTGAACCTGGCTGTCACCTCCCAGTCTACCCCTGCAGGGAGGCCCGCGGTGCCCTCTCTCCCTGGGTCCTTTCCTGTTTCTCCCTCGGCCCCACCCCTGTGAAGCTGACATCTGAGATGGCATCTTCCTCTGCCCCAGGGTCCTTACGTTTCTCCAATCCTGTGTTCTCTCTCTGTGCCAACCAACTGTTTCCATTCGACACTTTGAAATTAAAATGAGTGTGTGGGGCTGTTTAAGCCACAGACACATCCAGTGTGAGCCGTGTTTACGTGGCAACTGGCGACCACTTAATTACATAGTAATTACGGCGCAGCGCAGGGCGATCGCACAGTAAGTGCTGTGCCATTAGCCCTGATTACTCCCCCCCCCCCGAGCGCAGGGAGGCTGCATGGTAATTGCTTTCGGACTTTTCCAAACGCATGTGATTGGAGCCGCAGCCGCCTGCAATTGCCAAGGCCGTGGGTGACGTGTCTCGAGGAAGCAAACACTGGGGGCTGCCCTGTGCAAGAGCAAGATCAGAGCCCCGCGGGGGAGGCTGCTGAGGCCCCAGTACACAGCCAGGGGGGCCGCCACCTCCACAGGGTCCATGGGGCTCCTGTGTCCTCAGGCCAGGGCAGAGTGAGTGAACACAGGACCAGGATTGGAGGCCTGAATCCACTCTAGTCGTGTTGAAAGCCCACTGTGTGCCCAAAGGGGCTGCATCCAGAAGAGAGAAGAGAAAGCACAGTCTACCTCTAACCCATCACAGATTCCTGGAGGAGGTGGGCATGTGGAAAAATACCTGCTATATGAAAAGTACCATAAAAGAGGCACAGTTACAGACCTCTGAAGTCCCAGAGGATGGAGAGGGATCCTGCTGAGGGGGGTCGCTGGGGGACCTCTTGGAGGAGGTAGCACTTGCATAGGGTCTTGAAGGATGAATAGGAGTTTGATAAGTGGGGTGGGGGCCCACATGCTAGGTGGAATCCAGTCCTCGTTTCTGAAACCCCAAGTCCTGCGCTCTCTCCTCAGCTCTGCAAGGTCCCGATGTCCTTCCCAGCCGAGGAGGCAAACACTCCCCTTTCTGGCTTCAGCTGCCTTGAGCAGGGATTCTGTCACCTGCAGCCAGTTCTCATGAAGGCACTGAGCTCGGACGCTGTGAGGGGTGACCGTGGCTGGAGCCCAGAGGATGGAAGGGGACAGACGTGGAGGCCGTGCAGGGGGCTGGGGGCTGTGGGGCAGGGAGGGCAGCCTACAGCGGGCGTGTGGCTCTGCCCAGTGCTGAGGAGCACGCTGAGGCTCAGGGAGGCGCCGCCGGTGCTGCTGGCTGAGTCCGGCACCATGTTCTCAGGCCCACTGGCCTCTGTTCTGGGGGTTCCAGGCAGCCTCCATGATGGTTGTGAGAAGAAGGGACCAGTCGGGACCGGGAGAGGCCCAGGCTTACACCTGTGTCCCCGCCCAGGGGCTGGGCAGAAGGTCCAGCGTGGCACCTCCGAGAACCGAGACAAGGCCAGGGGCCTGGAGCACAGCACAAGGCCACGGCCACTGGGAAGGCAGGTCACGCGGAGCCAGGGGCCACCGGAGACACGGGAACAGTTCCAACGGTAGTCGGAGTGCTGGGAAGGATTTTAGGTGAAGGGGGACACAGTTCTCCAGGATGACTGTGGCTGAAACGTGGGCTACAGACGAGCACACTGACGTGGGAGACGAGTCAGTGGCCCTGGGGGTGCGGGAGAGAGGGCAGTGGCCAGCCCCGTGTGGCAGCAGAGGAGAGGCGGGCTCCTCTCCTGCGTGTCCCTCCTCTGTGGGGACCCTGCTGTACTCCTGGACGTCTCCTGTCGGGCTCTGGGGACCCTTCGGCCAGGCAGCCTTGCCCTCCTCCCCCCCAGGAGCCGGCGAGTAGAGCAGGGCCCTACATGGTGAGAGTTGTGCCCGAGGAAGACCCAAGTCCCAGACCCAGCTCTGCCCTTTCAGTCCTCTGCCAAGTGTGCAGCCAGGACATGTCCCCACGTGGCACCAGCCGCGTCCTGGGCCACCGTGAATCCAGTGTAAGCCAGGCTACCGAAATAGGTCACTCTCAAAAGCAAGCTAAACTTAATTGTTACAGGTTAAAAATGGAAGCAGTATGGATCCCTGAAGAATAAATCATTCATTAATACTTCCCCAGTTTCACATTGAAAAGTACTGAGGTTACCTTTCCCCTCAGAGGAGTTCACAGGGACGGGCGTTGGATTCCTGGCATTCGGCTTGTCCCTTTGCCCCACTCCTGGCCCCTGCTCCACAGCCTCCCCTGTCACTTGTCCCCTCCCGAGGTCGGGGTGCACACGGGTGGGGTCCTGGAGAGCCGGGGGGTTGTGCTGAACTGTGAGAGCAGGTGTGTGTCACAGGAGCCCCCCCAGCCCAGCCACGGCGGGTTCCAAAGGAAGCTACGCAGGGAATGACCACGGGACCCCAAAACCTGACAAGAGGGACTCAGACACCTGGACAGGAGTGTCACAGAGCACTGCTCACCACGACCAAAGGGTGGCATGGCACGAGTGTCCACAGTGGGTGAGTAAAGAAAGTGTGGTCCATCCACAGCACAGAATACCCTTCAGCCACAAAAAGGAGCAAGTTCTGACGCTCACTACGGGCGGGTGGACCTCGGAAACGCTGCGCTCGGTGGAAGAACCAGACATTATAGGAAACATCCAGAACAGGCAACTCCATGGAGCCAGAAAGCAGGCTCTCAGTTCCCTAGGCCGGGGGTCGTGGCTTGAGGAGGGGCCGCATGAGGGGTGTGCACTGCTCCCGAGGCCTGGGGTGAAGAGGGGCAGGGAGGGGAGACGGGGAGAGAAGGGGGGCCCACAAGAAGTCAGAGAGGCAGGGGTGGCCTGAGACGTCCCTCTCCTCAGAAGAGGGACATCTGGGCACAGAGACAGGGACTCAGGGAGGCAGAGCCTGGAGTGACGCAGCCACAAGCCAAGGCCTCCTGCGGCCCCCGGAGCCCAGGCGGGAGCCCCCAATACCTTGATCTCCGGTTCTGACCTCAGCACTAAGAGAGGCCACCTCCCCACAGGTTGAGCCACCTCACTGCGGCCACAGAAGGGGGGAGCCGGAGGGCGACTCCTGCACTTTCGCCTCCCGCCTGGCCAGCTGGCCAAGGGTTCTGCTCACGCTGTCTCCTGGCAAACGCTCAGTGTGCTCCTTCCTCGGGGGGCCGACCTCTAACTCCTCGGAGAAGGCTGTCTCCCATCTCGCTTTCGGCCGACAGGTGGGGGTCCCGGGAGCACGTGAGACAACTGGGGTCAGGAAAGGGGCAGAGCGTGGACGTGGTCTGGGTGCTTGATTCAGGTCAGTCCTCTCTCAAAGGGTGGCTCTTCCCACGGACGCGGTCCCTGGGCCTATCAGCCCAAACCTCACTTCTTTTCCATATAAGCTTCACCTATTCCCCTCCTCCTGGGCAGTCTATTACATCTTAAAATAGAATTTCTGTGTTTCTTTTAATTGAAAATGTCGAGTGAATATTTTTTAACTGTAGGAAAATGGCTTTTCTTCTCAGCTGTTATGTCCACAGTTTCCAAGGTGATGCTGCTATTTTTACCAGATTGGCACTACCCTGTGATAAACATGAGAGGGGACCCTCCTGCAGACGCCCGGGACGCCGTGGGCACCGCTCACAGAAGCAGCTGAGCCACCCGGGACAGGAGGGAAGATCTGCAAACTATACATGTGACAAGGGTTTAATATCCAAAACACATCAGGAACTCACCCAACTCAATAGCAAAACCTCCCCCCAAAACAAATAACCCCATTATAAAAAGGGCAAAGGACCTGGACAGACATTTCTCAAAAGAAGACATACGAGTGGCCAATGGGTATATAAGAAAATGCTCAGCATCACTAATCGTCAGAGAAACGCAAACTAAAACCACAATGAGACAGTCTCACACCTGTCAGAACAGGTATTAACAAAAAGTCAAAAGATACCCAGTGCTGGTGAAGACGTGGAGAAAGGGAACCCTCGTGCCCTGCTGGTGGGAATGTAAATTGGTGCAGCCACCGTGGCAACCAGTGAGGAGGTCCCTCAAAAAATTAAAATAGAACTATGATATGACCCAGCAACCCCCCTTCTGGGTATTTATCCAAAGGAAATGAAAACAGGGTCTCAAAGAGATATGTGCACCCGCACGTCCAAGGCAGCATTAGTCACAGTAGCCAGGACACGGAAACACCCTAAGTGTCCGTCAAAGGATGAATAAAGAAAATATGATATTGATATACATATTACCCAAATATTAAAATACTAAAAAGGAAATCCTACCATCTATGACAATATGGATGAACCAGGAGGGCACTGTGCTGAAACAAGCCAGACACAGAAGGGCAAATACTTATTTGTGGAATTTTAAATAGTCATGTTCTGGTCAGTGTGGCTCAGTTGGTTGGAGCGTCCAGTATATCCAAAGGTTGTGGGTTCAAGGAACTTATATACGTATGTGCATAACCCACGGGCACAGACGACAGTGCTGGGTGGAGGGGGTCAATGGGGGGAAAAGGGGATTTTGTAATACTTTCAACAATAAGTTTAAAAATAAAATAAAAAGGTAAGAAAAGAAAAAGGTCATGGGTTTGATTCCCCATCAGGGCACATACCCAGGTTTCGGGTTCCGTCCCCAGTTGGGGCGCGTACATAGGAGGCAACCAATCGGTGTTTCTCTCTCCCCCTTCCTCCCTAATATCAATAAACATGTCCTGAAAAAGTCATTAAAATAGTCATATTTACAGAATCGGGGAGCAGGGTGGTGGGAGCCGGGAGGTGGGGGAGGGGGGAGACGTGGGTCAAAGGGCACAGTTCGGGTTACGCCAGGTGAACAGATTCTAGCATCTAATGCGCGGTGTGGTGC
The DNA here is from genome assembly GCF_054644295.1 of Miniopterus natalensis. NCBI lineage: Eukaryota > Metazoa > Chordata > Mammalia > Chiroptera > Miniopteridae > Miniopterus > Miniopterus natalensis. The sequence goes on along the minus strand of NC_142088.1, from coordinate 1,009,573 downwards.
CTCTAGTTAATAATATTCTGTTGTGTTCTTGAAATTTGCTGAGAGAGTAGATCTCACGCACTCTCACCACCCGAAAATAAGGAAGGAGATGGTCACTGCGTGAGGTGAGGCTACGCTAATGCGCAGGATCGTGGCCACCAGCTCACAGCGTGTGCACACGTCAAATGCAAAGCTGTACACCTCAGATACATGCTATTTCAATTTCTCAGTTATACCTCGATGAAGCCAAAAGATAGGAGAAGACATACTTTGAATCAGTTAGGCCTCGGTACTCCGGGGAGAGTCCTCCCGACCTGCCTCACAGTCGTGTAGTCTCGTGGATTAGTAAACTGCACACTTGCAGCGATCACTTGAACTTTGCCCCAGGGATACGAACAGGACGCGCCTGGCACACGGTAGCCATGGTGAGTGGACTGGTTACGTGCGCGTTTCCCTGACAGTCTCGGTGGCAGCAGACATAGGCTCCTACTGGGCTAAAAATAGCCACAGTGCTGCTTGGACCCTGTTCCATGGGCCCGCGTCCTGTTCTCGGTAACAACAGATTCACCGCGAGGGAGAGGTGACCATGGGCGTCCTTGTTGGCCGTGACCGTCAACACTTCGAGGAAGCAACCAGGGCAAAAGGAGACATTGAAATATGAAAACTGCAGCCAGCGAGGCCCATTCAACAACCTTGTACACCTGCCACGTCCACTAGAAAACACTCGTAGTCGCAAGTCTGAGGTCTAGAGCACGACCGCCCGGCGTCACTCTGACGGGCTGGGCCATGGATGCCAAGGCCGGCGCTAACAGGGCCCCGACGCGCCCTCAGACGCGTCAGTGGCATTTCCTAAGGTACTCGAGGTCTGAGCCGTCGGGGACAACCATTCACCAGGGTGGAGGGTGCAGGGGTCTGGTCACACAGTCGCCTCTGGTGGGGTCCGCCTGTGGGGCTCTGGGGGCGGGTGCCAAGACCAAGGCAAGGCCCAGTCCCTTCTCTCTCCAGCACTTTCTGCCGAGGCCCCCGAGTCCAGAGGACCCCATGGTTCAGGGCTGGGCCTCAGAGGGACGAGGGCCTGTCCAGGGCCACCTTCTCCGAGGGGGATTTAGCTGGTCACCCTGGGGGCCCCTGGGATGGCTGAACAGGCGACAGTGCCGAGAACGTCACCTCCATCTGGAACACCTGACGGACGGACGGCATGATTCGCCGCAGTCAGGCTCTGCGCCAACACTGCGCGGTCGTGCAGGAGGCTCATCGCCGAACGTTCTGCTTGTATATTAAATAACTGAACCACACGGGAATCCACAAATAAACCTCAAGGAAGTGTTAAATGAAAGAGAAAATTTTGGGTCAAACTTTTTTTCTTTCTTAAAAAGGGAAGAGAAACAGTACATTGGAACCTGCAACCAGCAGCCCCACCCTCAAACGTCTGACAAGAACGTCTTCAACTCTCGTGGTGTAAGCGGTGCGCCGGCCACAGAGCGAGACAGACCGACCGGCTCTTACACGACCCAGGAGAAAGCTGAGCCGCGTCCCAGGCCAGGGGACCCCAGCGGTGGCAGCCCTGCGGCTCCGTCCCCCCAGCCGGGCCCTGAGGCTGTGGAGACAAGGTGCTCCCCCTCCAGGTCCAGGGGGCAGGGGGACCTAAGACTCTCCCCCTCATTCCTGTCTCTACGGAGGAGGGAGATGGCTGCCAACCTGCTTTTGAAATGAGAAAATGCTGGAAGATTCATTTTCTGCAGAAAGGTGCAAACCAAATAGGAAACCTTGCCTCAGAGAGCCGGCTCGGTAATTATTTATGGATGTATCACCAGCCTAAGGTTTCCCACGCTGGTTCGCGGGGTAATGATTTTTATAATTACCTGTTTAGAAATACCTTCACGCAAAGAAGTAAATATGCCTCCTGCTGAGAACAGAAACAGTTCTTCCTCTTCCACAGTCACTGAGCTTTTCCCCAACCAAAGCCTGAAATTACTTTTGGTTTCTCAGGGGCAGCAGGGGACAGGGCGGCAGGGGTGGGGTGTGGCCTGTGGGATTTTCCCTGAAACTCATCTGCAGGCCACCCCTGGGACTGGCCAGGGCCCCGGGCAGGAGGGGTCAGGCACAGACCTGCTCTCAGGGTACAGAATCCCCGATACTGTCCCTCCGAGGGTCCAGCGGCCCCACCACTCCTGGAGCCTGCCGTCACCAAGGCCACCTGGGAGCTCTGGGCTCCAGGGCGGCTGTCTGGGCCCCGTCTGCCCTGGCCACCCTCTCCCCACCGGCCAGCCTGCACCTGATCCCGCCACCTGCGTCAGGTCCTTCTCCCACGTCCAGGGCCGTCTCCTAGGCACACCTAACCCACCGCTTCCTAACGGGGGCCTCGGCTGCCCCTGGTGTCCACAGCGAGAATTCCCAGCGCCAGCGACAGGCAGACAAGGGCAGGAAGGGGAAGTAAATGAAAGTGAAGGTTGACTTTAAGGCTCTGTCCTTTATTCCTGGATGGGGGTCTTCCCTACTTAAGGGGTATTTGTGCTTTATTTATTAATACTTTTTTTTTTTTACTATATCTTTGATTTCAGAGAGAGGAAAGGAGAGGGAGAGAGAGAGAAACATCAATGATGAGAGTCACTGATTGGCCGCCTCCTGCACGCCCCCGACTGGGGATCGAGCCCGCAACCCAGGCATGTGCCCTGACCGGGAATCGAACCCCAATCGCCTGGATCCTAGGTCAACACTCAACCGCTGAGCCATGCCCGGCCAGGTGTATTTGTGCTTTAAATACAGTTATTTCTTGCCCCTCCCCCAAGTCCTGTGTTAGTTTTCCAAATTAGCAGGGTGTGTGTGTACATGTGTGCACGGGTGTATGTGCACGTGTGAGTGTACGTGTGTTCTGTGTGTACGAGTGCATGCGTACATGTGTGTGCATGTGTAAACATGTGCACGTACATTGTGTGCACAAGTGTGTGTGTACATGTGTGCGTGTGTGTACAGGGGTGTGTTTGTTCAGGGGATGGAGGAAAGGGGAGCAGGAGGAGGCCTTGGGCCTGTGATTGGCTGGATGTGGACTTGGGACCCAGGCTCCTCATGGCACCCTCGGCACCATAGCCGCAGCTGGGCCAGCTGCCAGGTCCCAACCGAGTGGATCCACTGTGGGGACCCTGTGCAGCTGGACAGGCTACTCCCCTTTCTTGTCCCCCATTCCTTCATCCATGAGGTGGGGTGGTGACAGTGCCAGCCTCCTCAGGAAGAGGAAATGCATCCGTGTCTGTACGTGGTCTCGTCCATGGTGTTACATGCATGCATGCACATACGGACATGTGGACACGTGTGTGCTCACATGTGCCATGAGAGCAGGGCTCACTTCACAGGGGAATGGCTGCTCTGCCCCACGATCCATCCTTCTGCCTCTGACGGTGAGATGGGGGAGGGAACGCAGTGCGGCCAAGAGCAAGGAGGAGAGTGTTCCTCCGCCCAGCCCCGGGGCTTGCACATGTTTCAGTGGCTGTGGTGACTTCAAGCCTGAGCACTGATGCTGTCTGGGGTTAAAACACATCCCCTGCAATGGTGGAAACCCTTTCTCCAGAATTTCAAGGAACACTTTCCTGTGCTTGGTTCCCATTTTTATTTTCCAGGAGCCCTGAGACAACCTACAGGTCCATGCACTTGGTGCAGAGCTTCCAGTGATGTGCCATTAAACACGTGTTTCGCTTGCTCCGGCCCATAAGCTTACGAGGTTTATGTGGAACTGTGACCTGCTTTCTTTAATGCGTCTGCTCCCTCGGGGCCCTGCAGCACCTGCTGGGCCATAATGGGAAGCACTGGGACCCTGGGCAGGTAGCACACAGCATAGTGTGAGTGCTGGAGAAAAGGGGTGCCCGCTCTCTCCTGAGCCCCAATAGAAGTGCCGATGGCCTGGGGTGGACTGCGAGCCGCTGTCTGTGGCTGAGCCTGTTCTGCCGCAGGAGCACACGTGTGACACTCTCGGGAGTTTGGCCCAGCGTGCTGTAAGGACAGGGGGCCCTTTGAAGTCGCTGAGTGACTGACAGCATCCCCCCAGTGGTATGTGGGTGATTTCCATCAGTACCTGGGGTCTGAGCACTGAGGCACGTGTGGCTCATACTTGTAAATATGTGTAAATATGTGAGGACGCCTCAGCTCAGTCCATGCCACTGCTTCTCAACCTCAGCACAGTGCCACCAAGCCCAACACCTCATCCATCCCCAGGGGTCACAGGGCAAAGGCCTTCACACCAAGCCCCAGGTCCTGCTGAGGCAGATTCTGGTTCAAGCTCAATTAGCAGAGAACAAATCCCAGGACTCATGGAAAAAAGTCACTGTCAACTTTACATAAATAACATCCGAAACATCCGGAGAGGATGGGGCGCCTCCCCTCTGGCACGCGCTCTCCTTTGACCTGACTTTTGAAGCCACAGCAACAGGATGGGGACTCCAGGGATGGCTCGCCCAGGGTGGTGGGGGTCCACCCACTTCTCCATCCATCTGCTGATCCTCACATCCCTCGGGCTTCTACTCCCTTGTCCAAATCACCACTGATAAAGCATCTGTTGGACAAACCCTTTCTGAGGCCCTGCGGTGAGACAGGCAACCATTTCGCTTCCAAAGATCCCCAACGCCTGAGGCTTGGTTCCTCCCTGCAAGGGACACACTGTTTTCTGCTGGAGTCGGACAAGCACACAAACAACCCCAATCTAATGAGATAGGAACACAGATGGCTTAGAGTTAAGGTTAGGGTTAGGCTTAATTAAAGGAGCAGATGGAGAATGCAAGTTAAAATTCAGTAAAATTTTAATTAAAAGATTATGTATTTCTACCCTAAGATCTTTTAACAATGAGCTCAGATTTCACGCCCTGCCCCTCCCCAACAATCACAAACCTGGATCTAATCTGCTCTGAGCTGTGTGTACAGACACGCCCCCATCTCGGCATCTGGGGCCCAGCCCTGCCCCCCACCTCCTTGGAGGCCTTGACCCTGTCACTCCTCCTCTGGTCTCATCCAAAAGGAGCACACAGAGCTCTCAGAGGGCGGAAAGTGGGAGGGCGTCCAGGAGAAGCAGGACAGTGGGAGGGAGTCTGGGGTGGCAGAAGCAGGGACCTGGCCTAACCAGCCCTCCCCACCCCCGGCTCCCGGGTGGTCCTGGACCTTCTTGCACATGCTCCCAGCGCGTTCCTCCTAGAGGAGCTGGACTGTCCCTCTCTGCCATCATCCTAGGAATATGTCCCCATCAACTGCCGGAGAGCTTTCTCTACCCTGGAAGGGTGAAGTCCCTGAGGTCCTTGGCCTTGGGATGTCCCTGTGGCTCTGGTGACACCCAAAGGATGGGACGGGGTAGGTGGGCAGCGAGGGGCTCCCACCTCTGGGGCAGTGGCCCTCCAGGCCCGTTCAGTGGCTGTCGTGGCCATTTCTGCAGGAATCCCCCGATGCTCCTGCTTTAGCTTCCCGTAGGGCACAGGCTTCCGGCCCAAACAGCATTTCACTGGATCCCATCCTACTTGAAAGCCGCCAGGGAGAGGGCTTTTTAAAAACAGATCTTTTCTAGAGCACTTTTAGGTTTACAGAAGAATCGCACAGGAGGCCCAGAGCCCCACTAGCCTCTTGCACTCGGGAGGCCTGCTGGCTGCAGCCATGGACCCGCGTCACTGGGCGATTATGAGCCGAGTCCGCAGTTCGCTTGCGGGTCCTCTTTGCGCCCTGAGGTCCTGCGGCTCTGTGACCGCTCCCACCGAGGGCATCGCTCTGCGGCCTCACGCCCGAGCCCTGCGCCGGGCACCGCCCCGCCTGCTCTCCTGTGCCCACAGCTCGGCCTGTTGTCCCCGAGACGGGAAGATGGGCTGTAAACAGGGCGAGGGAGGCGGCCCGAGGGCAGACCTGGGATTTCGGAGGCGCCGGGCCGGGCGGGGAGGGGGCCGAGGGGAGGTGGGGGCTCCCGGGCGGAGAGGAACCGCCTTCCCTCCTGGGCGGGGCATCTGGGCCGTGGGGGGCAGTGCCCTCCGAGGGCAGGGGCGAGAGCGAGGGGAGGGCTGCAGGGAGCAGGCGCTGAGCCGCGTGGGCCGTGGGCAGGCGGGAGGGGCCTTAGTGGGTGGGAGGGACCTGGCCGCGGGAAAGGCTCTCGTGGGGTGCGGCCCCCCCTTCCCACGCCTCCGAGGTCACAGCCGGTTCATTCCCCGAGCACGCGCGGACCCCGGAGGGTCGGGGCACGCCTGTCGCGCAGGCCGCGAGCCCCGTCCGCAGCCCCGCGTGGGGTCGTCCCGCAGCAGGATGGACGCGGACACCCCACCCGGGCCCTGCCTGCAGACGGGCGCCCAGGGCCAGCGTCTCTCCGCAAAGCACCTCTTTCCACGGGGTTCTTGCATTTGGGGGACATCCTGCGTTTCCCTAAAAGCCACATCCCGCCGCTGCGTCCACCAGGCCCGCTTCCCACGGCGTGGGGCCCGCGGAGGCGCGCGTGGGGCTCGGGGGAGACGGCGGCCTGCGGGCCTCGAAGCACTCCAGTGCGGGTCGGGCAGGATCGACCCTCGCAACTGCCCCGCGCGCACGTGGATTAGATGCGGCGTTGAGGACGGGGGGGGGGGGGGGGGGGGGGGGGGGGGGGGAACCTGGGGGGAGGGGACGCGCTCGCCCCTCGCCCTCCGGGCTGGGGCTGGACTGAGCGCCCACGGATGGAGCCAGCGGGGGGCGGGACCGGCCCTTCCAGGCGCGTCCTCCAGCCGAGCTCTCGGGGCAGCGGGTCCCCACGCAGCCGCCCACCTGCGGGCCCCCGACGGTGTCTCCCCAGAGACGTGCGCCCTCGAGGCCGGGCGCCCTGCCGGCCGCCGCCACGGAGCCCGAACCCGGGGTCCCACGGCAGTGCCACCCCCGCCGCCCGCGGCCCCGAAGCCCCGCGCACGCGCCCAGGAGCCCTGTGTCGCCGGGGGGCGCCCGGCCCGGGCCCCGGAGGCCGGCTTAGGCCTCGGGCAGGACACGCACCCGCGCCAGGGGCCCAGGCCGCCGCTGCGCCGCGCTGGGCAGGAGCTGTGGGTCGGAGGAGCCCGTCCCCCAGGGAGAGGCCCGCGCGTGGGCCCAGGGAGAGCTCACCTCCGGGCTCCTGCAGGCGCCGCCGACCACTACAGCTTCTCAACTTGACGGTATCTCTCCGCGCGACCTTCTGAAAGCAGCCAATCAGTGGGGCCCAGCCTCACGAAAGCCAGCCAATCAGTGACAGCCAAGCCGTCTGGGAAGCCAACCAATGAGTGACACACCGCTCTTCTCAAAGCCAGCCAATCAGCGACAGCCTCACTCTTAGGAGAACCAGCCAATCAGTGGTGGCCCTGCTCTTAGGCGAATCAGCCAATCAGTGGTGGCCCTGCTCTTAGGAGAATCAGCCAATCAGTGCTGGCCCTGCTCTTAGGAGAATCAGCCAATCAGTGGTGGCCCTGCTCTTAGGAGAATCAGCCAATCAGTGCTGGCCCTGCTCTTAGGAGAATCAGCCAATCAGTGGTGGCCCTGCTCTTAGGAGAACCAGCCCTTGAAAGCAGCGTCCCTTAGGTGACAGCTGGCACAGCTGAAGGTCATGCCGTCCTTGCCCCTGTGAGAGGCACCGCTCCCCCGCCTCGTCCCGGTGTCTGTTCTGACCCCACGGCCTCTCCCAGTGGGTCTGGGCCTCGCTGAGGCCCCACAAGGAGCCTCCCACCTGGCAGCAGGTCGGGCCGCACAGCGGGGCCTGGCACCTGGGTGGGCCTGGCACTCAGGTGAGCTGGCCTTTGGGTGGGGCTTGCACTCAGGTGGGTCCCACCTCAGGTGAGCCAGCACTCAGGTAGCTGGCACCCAGGCGGCGCTCGAGGCCACGGCCAGAGCGGAGGGTAGAGGGCGCTACCTCCGACCCGACCAACAGGTACACGTAGTGGGCACACTGGGCCTGCCCCTTCCTCCTGATGGCCGGGCTTCCTGAGAGGCGGGGTGGCATCTGCTCACGCACCTGCTGTAGAGGGAAACCCGCCACGTCAGCTGTTCTAGTTTCATCAGATTCGGCCAGAGGAGAAAGTGCAGATGAGGGATGCTCCACAAAAGCCAAAACCAAACCCCCGCCCCCAGCATGAACACCCCGGTGCCCGCGGTGTGGAAGGTGTCTCCACGCCCTGTGTCCTCACAGCTGGTGGCCAATCGGCTCCTAGTGGTCCCGGGGCTGCAGAGAACTTGGCCGGGGAAGCAGCCTGGGAAGTGACCAAGGGGAGCTGGACAAAGGTCAGCGCTGTGACCAACATCGATGTGTTGTCTGGTCTGGAAGCCACAGTGACCAATTTGAGCTGAAGTGCAACAGGCTGTGGCCCTCCCAGCAGGGTTCCCGTGGGCCTGCCCACTCAGGGCTGTGGTGCCCCCAGGCTGGCCTCTACAGGCTGTCTCCATGTCTGTCACCTTGACCACTGACCGATGATGCCCTTGAACCACTGACCTGCAACCTCACCCGTCTGTCCTCAGCTACCTGCTCCCAGTGCCCCCTTCCTGGCAGGCTTGTCCACCCCACAGGGACACCACCACCTGACCACCTGCATCTCAAATCCATGGTGACGTCCACCAGGTGGAGAGCGCAGAGCACTCCGGCCACACAGACATCCAGTGTCACGGCTGTGGCACCGACGTCCCCACTGGAACCTGGGAGGTGGCAGAGCGCACCCTGTATTCTGGGGGAAAGAGGAGCCCGAGGCCTGGAGAGCAGCCGGTGCCTGGAGGCGGAGCAAAGGCGGTGGCCCGGGCAGACCCCGCTCTCTGATTCGCCACCTGTCCTTCCGGTGGAAGGTCCTCATGTGGCATAAACAACAGGGGGCTTCCCACGTGGACTCTGGGTAGAACCCCCTGCCTGGCCAGCACCGGTCCACGGTGTTGGCATGTCATTTGGCTATTGGTAGACCCATGAAAGTGAACATTTAAAAGGCAACCTGAATCATTTAACTAAGCAATAATCATTAGTGTATTTAACGTGGTGGATTCAGCAGGTGTCTGTGGGATCTCTGTGGTGGCGGGGCCACTCCAAACGAGGTTGCGGAGAGCTTTAGGGCAAGGTGTGGAGAACTGTCAGCGCCTGGGAGTGGCTGATCCTTGCTCACTTCTGTGTTGCCAAAGCCCCCCAGGCCCATCACGAGGGGAAACTTGAGCTCCAGGAAGGCGGTGGGAGGGGCTCTGAGAGTTGGGACCCAGGATTCTAATGCAGGATCCTGGGCCAGCGATGAGCAGGGGTGGCCTGCTCTGCCCACCACCTGACAGATGTGTGGGACCATGGGAGGGACAGGCTCCCGCTCGGCCTGCCTCAGTGGGAGTGTGGGAGGAGGTCCGCAGAGCCCCAATTCCTTGGAAATGACATGGTGACTGTCCTGTTGTCTCATGTGCACCTCCTGTGGGTCGAGCTGCTGACCTTGGTGTTCGAGTCAGTATCTCTCCCCTTCATCGATCCCCTCGGGCCACGCCTGGGACTCCCCAGTTGTGGGTTTAAATGGAAGGATCCTGAGTCTCAAGGTCTCAAGAGGACTTGGGGCTCACAAGAGTGACAGCTGGCTCGGTGTGTGGCGTGGTCCTTATTTCCACAGCGTGGATTCAGTGACTCAGAATTTGCTGGGAGTTAATGCAAACACTATCAGCATAAGCATTGGGTGGGGCATCGCCCCCTGGTCCCCCGGGTGCCCCAGGGGCAGAATTCCACAGCCAAGTGTCGAGGAGAAGGCCTGGAAATCTTCACTGATTTTCCTCCCCTCGGGGTGGGGCGAGGTGGGGGACTCAGCTTCCCTGTCTGCAGTGAGACCCGCAGTATCTACCCCGGCTGTTAAATTCTCCTTCCATGAGTCTTTGGCAAAACAAAACCCTGGACCAGCAGGGCCAGCCCTGAGCCAAGATCTGAATGAAGCTACTGGGGTGGCTCCGGACCCCGCTGCACGCAAGGCGAGGAGCCAGGTGAGGCCAATGTCTCTGCCGGCGGTCAGGTGTGGGAGGCAGAGCAGGGAGCAGGCGGCGGTGCTTGTCCCCAGGCCCAGCAAGGCCGTGCCCACCTGGACACACGCCTGCCTCCTTTCCTCCCTCCTCTCAGGGTGCGGGGCTTCCATGTGCCGGCGGGCGAGCCGTGTGGACGAGCATTGGATCCAGCCTCGCCGAGATGAAGGGAAAGTGACAGCCGCTGGGGACGAGCCAGCAACTGGCCTTTTCAGTTTCATCTTAATTTGCCAAAAAGCACCCCCCTCCTCACCCTGAGCATTTCACCAGATGCTGACACCCGGCGCCCTAATGGAGCGGATGGCAATTAGGAGGCCGACAAGCACGTTCGGAGAGTTTCCCCATCTGTGCGACTAGAAGGCTCTGCTGTTCGTACGGAGTCATTGTCTCAGCGCAGGATCCCGGGCCCAGAGGGATCTCACTGCCGTCCTCACTCTTCATTGTCGGGTGGCCGAGGCCTTTCTGGTGCCGACCCCCAGCCAGGGCACAGGCTTGAGGGTGGGCCTGGCTGAGGGTGACCCAGGGCGTCCCAGTCACATCCGAGGGAGCGCTGCCCCAGAACCTGCTCGTGGGCCTTCCTGGGCAAGTCTCCGGGGGTCACTCGGAGAGGAGAGGTGGGTGAATTTATCGCCAGTGCCGGAGATGCAGTGTCACCGCCCCTTGTCCCCTCGCGTCACAGATTTCAGCGAACGTGCCCACGTGACACGGAAGCTCACCCCCGTCTCGTCGGCCCTGAAGGACAATTCTGTGAGGTCCCTGCCCCTCACTTTGTCTCCCAGGAGTCGGGGCCGTGTCACTCGGTCTGGGTGACTGCTGGACGGTGGAGGGATGGTGCTTGGCCTCGGGGACCCCTGGACCCCATGTTCCCAACTGTACATGGGCAGTTGTGTCCCTGACTCGGGTGCTTTCGGCGGAGCTCCGAGCGTGCGGAGGGGCTGGCAGGTGTTTCCAATGTTGCCCACCTGCCTCCAAGCTGCACTGGCGTTTCACCTGATGCCAATTTGTTTTAAAATTGAAGTGAAATCATACAACATAAAATATTTAACGTGTGTATTTCAGTAGCATTTAGGGCATTAGCAATGTGGTGCCCCCCCCCCCATCAAGTTCCAAACACTTTCCTCCCCTAAGACGAAGCCCCGAACCCACGCACTTCCACCTGGACCGTCGGCACACAAAGCCAGGACCCGTCCCCCCACAGCAGGGAGTGAGGGCGGGGCAGGGAACAAACCACCAGTAGCCGGGGTGACGGCAACCCCACAGAGGGGCGCAGGGGACAGTGCCACGGGGCCAGTCTGAGTGGACACGGGTCCCTCCCCTGTTTGGCTGGTGGCTGTGTGACTTTGGGCAGATGCTCAACGTCTTTAAGAGGGATCTCTGATAATACTATCAGGACACCCAACGGGGGTGCCCCATGTGACAAGGACAGGAGCTTGGCGGCTCTGCAGCCCTGCGGCTCTGCCCCCTTCTCCCTGCCTCTCACGGAGCTAAGTCTGGTCAGGAGGGTGGAGGGAGAGGCGGGGGGAGGGGAGTTCCTTGTGAGATCCCCCTTCCCTTTGGAGATATCTTCCCGCTGAGCTGAGGACCAGGGAGAACTGCCCTGGGCAGGGGCTGCTCCTAGAGGGTGGGCAGGGGAGGCTGTGCTTCAGCAGAGAGGGGGCTGCGGGCCCTGGGGCAGCCTGGCCCGGGAGTGACCCTCAGGGGTCACCGTCACCTGGAGTGGCTCTGCCCTGCCCTCCTCACCTGAGGCCACTCCGCCGGTGATGGGGAGAGCTGGCCCTGCCCGCGGGGCTCCCGACTTCACTCTGCCCAGCGGGGTCCCACATCTCCACGTACTTGACTAAAAACAACTCCCCAAAACCTCAGAGTCTCAAAACTCAGGATATTCTGTCTGCAGGGCCTGGCCTTCTTGCTCGGCTGGAACCTGGGCATCTGCCTCACCCAGAAATCTGGCACTGGCTGTGGGGTCAGTTCCCCCCAGCTTTCACCCCCTTCTTGCTCAGCAGGCCGCTCCTGGCGGCCTCCCGAAGCGCCGACATGTGTGTCCCAGGGCCACAGTTCAAAATCAGGACTGCGGCGGCCCAGGCCCTGCAGGCACCTCCACGCCCTGCAGGCACCTCCACGCCGTTAGACACCGCAGTGCAGCTCCGAGGCTGTGGCGTGCCCCCCCGAGGACAGGTGTGGGGTGTTTCAGACACAGGCACGAGGGCACCCGCCCTGCCCACGAGGGGTCAATATTGGAAACCCCATGGGACTGTCACAGCGACAAGGGGGTTCTCACAGGCCCATCCTGACCCACAGCAGATGTCATGCACACAGCGGACGTGCCACCCGCCCCTGGGTCTCAGGCGCCAGCGCCCACCCTGACTCTGCCGTGATAATTCCCACTTGCCACCGACTGACACGCTAACATGGGAAAATCTGGCCACTTTCCCCCAACCTCAGCCCCGCGTCCTCATTAGCAGGCGCTGAACTGCCAATCCAGCTGCTGAACAGTAGCAATTAATTCCATTAACATCGCAACAGCTGTAATTTTTGAGGAAATGAAAAACATTAATAACTATCACCAAAAGCTCAAAAACAAAGCCAAACAGAAGCGGGGCTCCCCCCACAGCTGAAATTACAACACAGGAGAGATGGGCGCAGGGAACAGACAGCCCCGGACCCCTGGGGGTGGGGAGGGGACTGAGCCTGCCTGCAGGTGCTGCCATCTCTGCCCTGGGGACAGCCAGGGGACAGCCAGGGGTCAGCCGGCTCCTTCCCAGGTCCCTGGTGCCCAGGACACCAGCAGCCAAGGAGGGGGCCAGGTGGAGAGAAAGGGAAACCCCTCTGGGCAGGAGCCCATACACACCAGAGAGGTCAGCAGAGTGAGGGGTTCTGCCTGGTGCACGGTCATCCTTCATGCCTGCACCATGGGCACACACGGCACGCATGCACATGTATGTGCATGCAATACACACACCCTCACACGTGTGTGCACCCCACGCCCATCCACACACATCCTCACACACGTGCCCTCACATGCACACACATGCACACCTTCACACGCGTGTGTGCATGGGTGCTCACTCAGGTCATTGCCCTTAGACCCTGAGCCATTTGAGGTCACTGCGTGGCACATGCACACGCACGTGCACACGCCAACCACGCCTCGCCACCCTTCCTGCCCTGTGTCCTGAAATGAGGCTGTGGTTGGGGCTGTGTGGTGTGTGAGGGGCTGATGTGGGGATGGAAACACTTCGGGGGGAAGGGGATCTGGTGGCCTAAGGCTGAGGTAAAATAAGACAAATGGACGAGCCGGCCCGGCCCTCTTCTCCGAGGCCTGTGCGGATGTGATGTTTGCAAAACGAGGTGTCGTTTCTAGGTGGTGATCTAACTTTCTAAATTAAATGAAAAGTCAGCCTTGTTGAAATCATTTTCATTTAAAAGTTTAGTATTCATTATAGGTCATATTTGCCATTAATTTTAATAATTTTGAATTTCAGATTAAAAGTGTCTTTGAAAAAAACACGACCTGATCTTTGTCTTTAACTTATATTTTGATTAACATAGTTGATAAAATCTGTGTCCACATGCGTGCACACAGGCATGTGCAGGGCACACACAGGATCCTGTGCACATGCAGGCGTGCATATGGGCACACACAGGCACACGTGGACTCACACATGCGCGTGGACACACGAGCACACATGTGCATACACGTCTTTGCCACCTGAGCTGGTGACTGTCAGGCAGGAGCCGCTGAGGACAGAGGGCTCGGGGGGGCGGGGGGCCTGTGTGCAGAGCTGGGGTCAGAGCTGCATGTGCAGGGCTGCGGAGTGAGGGGTTCCAAGCAGCTTGGGGGTGCGGATGGCTGGGAAGTGAGGGAGGGGCTGGGGAGAGACTGCACCCCTCCTTTTAAAGCCCTTGAGGGAGGAGATGTGGGCGCTGCCCGGAGGATGAGCGGCACCTTCTCTGTGGGTGACAAACCTGCCTGTCCGGCTGGGCTTCTCTCTTGGGTGCCTTTCTGGACGCGGTGCTTCAAGGTGAAGAGGGTTATGCTGTGACCTCAAGGTCGTGGTCGCCTCCCCCGCATCTCCCTTCTTCTCGGGAGGTGGGCCTTCTCCAGAAATAAACTCACTCCAGCGCCTGGGAATCTCCCCAGTGCCTGTGACTCGGAATAGCAACACCGCGTCGTGGTAAACGAGGGGGGGACTTTGCCTCGCGCCAACATGCAGCCTCCACAGCCTCCGCTTTATCTTACCCTGCATCTAACAAGGGTAGTTGGCACTTCCAGTCTTTCCTTTATTTACATTGTTTTCCACCCGAAATGAGGGCTGAGATCAATCCATGTCTGTCCAGGCCAAGGCGGTGGGAGTGACTCGGCAGTGACAACACAGGGGACTGTGCCACGTGGCCCCTCTGCGGGGGAAGTTGTGTCTGTGAAGCCGGGTCTTTCTGTCATAAATGAAGTCCCTGCCTTGGCCGCCGGGCCCTGGGGGGAGGGCTTGCCAGCACCTGTCCCGGCTCCTGCCCAGGCCCGGCTCCTCCCTCGTCTGCTCCCTTGGGGACATTTCCTGGCTCCCAGGGATACTCACTGCACGTGGCAGTGGCCCCCAGATCACCTCACAGCATTTGCCCCCTGTCTGCTGTCTCCCGGGCTGAACGGGCAAGGGGCCTGCCCCAGGCCCGAGACCTCCCCAGGCAGCACCACGGGGCCGTGTCTCAACCCGTGGGTGTTCGTGGCCTTGGCCACCCACCCACCACTCCTTCCAACCGCACGCTGGGTTCGATGGCTGACCTTAAAACGTGGCCATTTAGTCACAGACCGTGTTCGGGGGAGACTGGCGGCAGCTTTGGGCTGCCCCTGACTTTATGGAAAGGAATTGATTATGAAATCAGCTGTGACCCCCAGGCAGACTGTCATTCCTTCTCAGGGGTTGGGGGGTTCTGCCCCCACCCAAGGACTCTGGTCATAGCTAATGTGCTCCCAAACCAAAGTGACCACTGGTGACTGTCCTCTGTGATGTTGTCCCAACTGCCACCTCTGCCTGGCCCGTCACCCCCGTGTTACTGCCCCCAGAGCTTCTGGCACCGTCTCATGTGTCAGGATGTTAGCCTGACATGATAGATGCTTGAAAATATCTGTTGAATGAAAGCGCTGCTCAGCGTTGGGTTGTTACGGTTAGTCCGTTGCTGCTCGGTTTTGATCGAGGTGGGGAATGGTGACACCTACACGTACTGTTTGAATCCGCGTTTCTCTGATCACCAGGGAGAGGCCGTGTCCCCCGGGGCAGTTGCTAGGTGCACAGTGACTGCTCCTCAGGGCCCTTACGAGCCTCCGTCCGACAGACACGTGAACAGAGGGACAGCGGGTCCGCAGGTACCGGATCTCCGGGGTTTGTTCTGTGGGCCTCCGGCTGCCTCCAGACCAGGTTCATGTGTCGTAAGTAGATCGAGCCCATGCTGGCGGCGGGGGCGGGGGCTCCCTCTACCTTCCTCTCCTGTTTCGCACTCACCTCTCTGTGTGTCCCTCAGGGTGGGAGAGATGATGGGCCTCAAGAGGACCCACTGGGATTCTAACCTAGTGGCCCCTCACCCCCTGCCTGCCCAGCCTCTGCCCGAGGCTCCAGAACTTTCTGGGAGCAAGACCATTGCCTGCGATGCCCATTCAACCTTCAGGAGCCCCAGGCGGCAACTCTCGAGCCAGGGTCCCCCCGCGACCGAGCAGGAGGCAACGATGTCATGGGCTCCCTCCCTCTCACGTCTGCGAGGAGAGCACAGCCTCGGAGGGAGGCCAGCTGAGCTCTGCTTCCCCGGCAGCCTTGCCCGTGGCCGGGCTCCAGGCATTGGAACGTCCCCCAGGTGCTGAACCAGGCCTGTGTCCTTCTAGAGTCACCCTCGGTGAGGTTCCACGCCTTTGAGGTTTCAATTCTGGGACCCAGGGCGGCGTTTAGGAGGCACAGCTTACTAAGCGTTTCCACCCGTGACCTCGTTTGATCTGCACCAGTGGCAACCAGGGAGGTGGCCCCAGCCTCGTTTTGTGGCGTTTCAGGCGGAGGAACAGGGAGCTGCTCTGTGCCCACGGTCACCCAGCCAGCTGGTGCTGGCGTCTGGTCTTAGCCGAGCTCCGGGTACACTGGGGGGCACCCCTCCCCACCGCCTCCAGACTGGCTGGAGGGTGGCCCCCCTGGAGGGCAGGCTGTCTCCCCACCTCTGCTTCTCAGGGCACTGGCCTCAACAGGACGGGAGGGCAGTGGGGCCCCACAGCGCCAGGCCCCGCTGCTAACCAGTCAGCACCAGGCGGCAGCCACGAGATGGGCAGAGAAGGAAGCAGCTGATTCCAGAAACTTCCGCAGGCTCTTCTCTGAGGCCTGGGGGCCAGGGCTGCCCACCCTCCAGCCAACCATTGTGCCGGACGTCTGGCTTGGGGATGGGGCAAACAGGGCCCCAGCACTGTCATCCTAGCCCCGGAACCCCGTAAACCCGGCATCTCTGTTTCGCATTTAGGGCTGTGGGCAGACGCCTTGAAACCAGAGAAACTGTTACTTCAGCTCTTAAACTCGTGGACTAACGGACATTCCCCTCCGCGTCTCCACCTTTGGAACGAGACTCTGGGCGGGACTGGTCAGCCTGGCCTGACAGTGACTGGCCAGTTCTGGGGGGAGGCTCCCCCGGGCCCGGGGCAGCCACGCCCTCAGCTGGGACCAGGCCGCGGGGAGCCACTGTCCCTGCCTCTCCTCCCTGGGCCCCGGCCTCATCTCAGGTTTGGGAATGTAAAGCCGTTTGTAATGTGCAACGAGGGTTCGGGATGAAATTCCAGGATTGTGGAGAGCCAGCCGTGGGGTCCCACGCGTGAGCCCTGAAGCGGTTCCCGGGGCCGGGCCTGAGGGGCTGGGGCCTCCCCACTGCTGATGAGAAGTTGGGCAATGGACGGACGGGTGGGCAGGCTCCTCCGGGCAGGGCCTCGGCCCCTGGGAGCGGGTTCTCCTGCCAGCCAGCCAGGCAGAGGGAGCCCACCAGGAACCGGTCTGGAGGACCCCCCACAGCCCTCAGGCCCCCACACTGACTTCCCAGCAGCTGCTCCCAGAGGGTCCTGTGCAGATGCGCCGGGGAGGGTGCCCGGACTGCTCCCGGTCACCCCAGGCCTGGGTGTGGGTGGTGTGAGCCCTGGGGCCCCGTTTCAGTGGCCTGCAGCTCGTGTGCACTGATAGGTGCCCATGTTGCAGGTTGGATGCGTGTCAGATGCATTCTCAGTTCAGACCTGAGCTGCCCCATGTGCTTCCAC
Organism: Miniopterus natalensis; assembly: GCF_054644295.1. Taxonomy (NCBI): domain Eukaryota; kingdom Metazoa; phylum Chordata; class Mammalia; order Chiroptera; family Miniopteridae; genus Miniopterus; species Miniopterus natalensis. The sequence continues at coordinate 992,376 of NC_142088.1, read as the reverse complement.
GGCACCGGGCGGAGGCAGGGGGGTCCGGGCACCACCGGGGCAGGCTGGATGGGCCGGGCAGGCCGCCTCCTGGGGGCACCGGGCCTCCTTATCACGGGGCAGCAGAGCTGGGACACAGACGGTGAGAACCCGAGAGGCAGCCGCCTCCGCACGTGCTCTGGCAGCCCTGACGCCGCGGCTCTGCCGTTTCCCTGCCTGCCTTCCCCTTGCCGCTGCTTCCAAGGCCCTCAGAAGACCTTGTCGGGAGTTTATGTCTTGTGGCTCAGCGTCTGACGTCTTTTAAAGGAAAGATCGGGACCCATCTGAGCAGGAGGAGGGATTGATTGCTCGGCCCCACGCCGCCCACTTGTCGTCGAGAGGAGAGAGCGGTGACGGTTTGATTTAAGATGCTGCTTCCTGCCGGCCCGAGGTGGCCTCTCGTCCCCGTTGCACTAAGTCTTTAGCAGCTTCTGACTGTAATGTCTGCCGAGGAGTCTCACCAGCGGCCTCGGCTTCTTCGGTCCCGTTAGGAGAGAGGGTGAGGGGGCGGCTTCGCGGGCGATTCGCTTGCTTTTATTTGCAAAGCTGGCCTTGCGGGTGGTGGGGTGGAGGCGAGGGGACCACGCGGAGCTGAATGTGCTCTTTCTCTCCGGCAGGTGCTCGCAGCCTTGAGAATTCGGACAGGAAAGGAGGCCTGGGCTCCGGACCTCAGACCCGCTTCAGTGAGGCCGATCAGCCTGGAGATGCCCCTGAGCCGCCAGGCGGGGGAAGGTCCTGGCCCAGCTGCCGTGACCCTGAAGAACCTCGGCCTTCCCTACGGTGCGAGGGATGAAGAGGGTCGGGAACCTGGTGAGCAGGGGCGTCCTGGATGTCCAGTCCTTTCCCACCAGCTGCGATCGTCACCTCGAGACCCTCAGCGGTCTCTGAGGACAGCTGAAGGGCAGCAAGGACGTCACCGATGCTTGACCTCGAGAAGGAAGCTCCTTGACCATCCAGTCCCTGCCCGAGGCGTCCAGACAGGGACCCTCCTGCGGCCACGCTCCTCACCTTGTCAACTGTCCGGCGCCTGTCCGTCAACGCCCCGCTCTGTGTCTGCCCGGGCGAGCCCCATGTTTCTGGGGGATCACCCAGCCAGGCCGATGTTTCTGGGGGATCACCCAGCCTGCTCCTGGCTGCGCTGTGTTCACAGCTTTATCGAGGCGGGCGGCCTGCTAAGTTTGTACGTAAGTATCTGTGAAACCATCACATCGAGGCCGTCAGCGTCCACGCCACGGCCAATGTCGTGTCTCCCCAGCTTCAAACGCCTCCCTCCCCACCCTGAACTGCACCCCATTCACCTCGGTGGCCGTGAAACCCAGAACCTAGCGAGCCCCGGTCTCCAGCCAGCACGGGACGTGCCCCAGGGCGCTGACTACGCCACCCGGCTGGGCCGCTCTTGTTCGCCCTTCATTCAGATTCGCTGTATTTTCAAAATAAAAACTGTGCTTATCTAAAGTGTACAACGTGAAGCTTTGGTGTTACACACACATCGGGCATGATCACGCCGGCCAAGCTGGTTAACGCACCCGCCTGCTGGCATAATTACCCTCCTTGTCCACGTGAAAACACCTGACATCGTCGTCGGTGGGACTGTAAGTTGCTGCAGCCGAGGCGGAAGACAGTTTGGAGGTTCCTCAAAAAGTTAAAAATAGAGCCGCCATACGGGCCTGCGACCCCGCTTCCGGGCCCGTCTCCAGAAGGAATGAAATCGGTTCCTCAAAGAGCCCCTGGCACCCCCTGCTCACCGAGGCCTCGCTCACAGCAGCCCAGACGGGGTAATGCCTGCGAGTCCCCGGGGGATGCGCAATAGAGACAATGCCGCGTCTACGCACAGGAAGTGCCACTCACCATAAAAATGGGAAACCGGCCACTGGCAGCAACGTGGACGGACCGGAGGACGTGATGGTGAGTGACAGAAGCTGCACACAGAAAGGAAGACCCGCAGGGTCTCACGTGCGGGATCGAGGCAAGAGGGCCCACGGGGCGCAGACTGCACGGCGGACGCCAGGGGCTGGAGGTGGGGAAGTGGGGAGACCGTTGGTCTATGTTTTAAAATCCGGGCCCTAGAAGCTGCTTGAAGTCGTTGTGTGAACTGCAGAGGGGACACCCACCCATCGAGCACCGGTCAAGGAAAGAGTGTGAATCTGTGGGCTCATCTTGACCACATTAAACACGACTCACCCCTAATGTGGACTTTTTTAAATGATAAAAGTCACTTATTTGTTTACTTATTATTGAGGTACAACTGACATATTACTTGGCATTAATGTCAGATGGACCACACGATGGTTTGATGTTTGTCCGAATCGTGAAGTGACCACAGGTCTGGTCAACGGCAGTCACCACACATAGTTATACATTTTTTCTTGTTTGAGAACTACTAAGATCTACAATCCTAGCTAGTTTTAAATACGCAGCACAGTATTATTAACCATGTAAGTCTCGCCTAAGACGAACGCGGTCTTCAGGGACTGAAGCACCAGGCTGGGCCTGTGTGTCTCCCTTGAGCTAGTCCCCGGGGCAGGTGGTGGGAGGGGCGCGGCCTCGGATCTGCAGGTGGAGAGGGGGGGACGCGGCCTCCTGCTGCTGCGGGGGGCCCTACTGTCTGTCCGCAGGAGCCCGTGGGTCTGCATCCCTCTGCTCAGGGCAGGGGAGGCTCCGAGGAGACGTCAGGGCCTCTGGCGAGAGAAAACGGTCTCTGTGAACCGTGGACCGTGGGAAGAGGTGCTGTCCCTGTTCTGATGAGGAATCTCTGGGTGAGGGGACTCAGGCTATCGAAGGCTGCGGAGCCAGCAGTGGGGTGAGATGGAGGGTGGGGGTTCCACCCAGTCTGTCTGCCCGACTCTAGACCGCTCCTCCCTCTCCAGAGCCAGGTGGACCGGTGTCAGGTGGGGGAAGGCCAGCCTGGGGGACAGAGGCTACAGATAATGCACTGAGCGGTCCCTGCGCCGATGGCGTAATTACTCTGACTCAGAGCCCCGGGTCCAAGGCCCATAAAGAATTAGCTTGTGCCTCTGCCAGTAACATGCAATTAATTTATGCCTAAATTAGCAAACTGTTTACTAAGCCCTGTACAGTGGCCAGAAATCTTTATAGAGCTGAGGAAGTTTAATTTTTTTTTTTTATCATGGGATCATAGGGTTTCAAAGTTAGTCCATAAAAATATGAGTCACCAACTCCGAACTTGTTAAACTGGCAGATTCTGAACCTGGGGAGGTACTTTCTGTGTCCTTTATGGCGGGGGGGGGGGGGGCGTGCGCCCTATTTCCTTGTTTTCATTGACTCTGAGATGGTTCCAGTGGAAGATTCTGCCCAGTTCCAACGACAACTTTCCTGTCCCGGTGGCGACTATCGGTTACCAGACATGGCCAAGGCCGGAATGAAGAGAGAGACCTCTGGGCACTGGGAGCCACTGCACAGGGGCCTCCGGGCTCTGCCCTTGGCCAGGGAGCCCTGGCGCCTCTTCCCGGGCAGGAGGGGCGCAGACACCACGCCATCTGCCTCAGGGTCGGGAGGCTCTCGGGTGCTCACGGGCCTTCGGACAGAAGACCGCTCCTGTCGGAGGCAGCTGTGCCCTCTGACCTCAGGCTCAGAACTGCGGGTGGGTCACTGGGTGAGCGCAGGCACGTTGCTGAACTTTGGCGCTCAGACTGCCCGTCTGTGAAGTCCCCGGGATGACAGGAGCACCCGTCTCAGAGAGTGTCTGGAGGTTTAACTGAAACACTGCTGAGGGCACATTTCACCGGAGGACACCACTCACGTGTCCCAACCTAAGTGCAGGGGAGGCTGGGACACGTAGTCTGTCCCTGGTTCCAAGAAGAGAATGGTGGACAGTGGGTGAGCCTCTGGACAAGGTGCTTCCAGTGCCTCCTGTTGCAGATGATCACCCGCCATCCTCTGAACGTAGATACATCACAGTTTTAAGTAAAGAAGTGTTTACATAGCGCCTGCGTAAGAGCGGTCTGCGGCTAAGCCAAGCAACGCTGACATTTGCCCCCCACCCCATCAGTGGTTTTCCATGTTCTTGTTTGATTTCTTTCAAGCTCCGCCTGGGTGATGACCCACCTCCTTATGTCTTGTCTTTGAACAGTGAGCTTGGGACAGCTCCTGGCAGACGGAAATTATCAGTCAGCACGAGCTGTTCCGCATTAGGAGAGTAGGAGAAATAAAAGTCAAAGATATAGTAGAAGAAAACTCCCCAGGCTGAAAAGGGCCTATTTGAAATGTGCCCTGTTGGTAGGCGAGAAACACACCCAAGCATGTATTTGAATTACCAAATAAAAACCATCGTGGGTGTGTCTACACCAGGAAATGCCACAGGGCTGTAAAAGCCAAGCTACACACATATATTGACTTGGAGTGACCTACAAAATGTGTTGTTAACGGAATGAAACAAGTAGCAGAGAAAACATAGAGTTCGACCCACATATAAAAACCTCGGTCCTCAGGTCCCCTGTCGGACAGGCACTGCCCCGCCCCTGCCCCCATCCCGAGAGTGGACATTTGTGAAGGTGCAGAGTCAGGATTGGAGAGAAAGGACCTCCTTCCTGCAGTGCCCTGTGGCTCCGAATCGCTTCATTGGATACTCGACAGCCACCTGGAGGCGGATGACACAGGCGCTATCAATCTGCTCGTTTACGGAGAAGGTTGAGTAAGTTCCCCCAAGCTCTCTGGAAACTCTCCTGGGGCGCCGGCTGGAAGCTGGCCTGGGTCCCTTCTGTCCGCTGCACACGGCGCCAACCCATCCAGGAGACCCGGGGTTCCCTGGGGTCCAGCACTGGGCAGGTGGAGGCATCCAGGGCCAGGGCTGGCTCGGTAGCCAGGCAGCACCGATGGCTCTTAAGCTGGTTGATTACCCAGAAAAAAAACAAAAGCCCCCATCTGATCGCATCTCTCCATCTCTGGCAGGAAGCATGTTTGGTTGCTAGGCAACAGATGGGTGCCTGCACAGTCGGAAGGCGGGAGCGGCCTGGCTCCCTCGCGGCCGCGCTTTCCACAGATCGTCTTCTCCAGCCCCAGCCCCTGACCTGGGTGACCGAGCAGGGCCCTCCCTGTCCTTGGACCTCTGCCAGGTGTGCGGAGCCTGCAGGTCGGGTTAACGTCTCCTTCCGCACCGTGAGAACCCGACCCCGGCCTCATCACAGCTCGTCCATCAGCCATCCCTCGGGGAGGCACGCTCCCTGAATTATGCATTTCTTATCGACATCTCCAAGCCTTCTTCATATTTCTCGTGAGGCTGTGACTTGCTGACTGGAAGATGGCCTCCCAGGGTGAAGGAGCAGGGTCAGGGGGCCCTGGGAGCAGCAGGTGCAAAGCCTGTTACCAACATGGTTTTCTTTTTCTTAACACGAGGACCTCTCGTGCTCTGTGCATGTGTGTGTGCGTGCATATGTGTGTGTGCACATGAGGGGCCTGTGCGTGTGCATGTGTGTGCACATGAGGGGCCTATATGTATTCATGTGTGCACATGAGGGGCCTGTGTGTGTGTGCATGTGTGTTTGCACACGAGGTCCCTGTGTGTGCAGGTGCCTGTGTGTGTGTGCACATGAGGGGCCTATGTGTATGCATGTGTGCACATGTGGGTCCTGTGTGTGTGCATGTGTGTGTGTTTGCACACAAGGTGCCTGTGTGTGCAGGTGCTTGTGCAGGTGTGCACATGAGGTGCCTCTGTGTGCATGTGTGTGCACCAATTCTACGTGCTTTATGCCCCATCTCACACCCCCATTTCACAGAGGTGGACACCACTGCTCAGGAACTGGCCCAGGGCTGCACAGGTAACAGGAGGCGGAGGCAGAACCGAACCCAGGTGTCCGATTTCAGCTTGTGCTCTGCCTCTCGAAGGCGAGAAGCACTGTTTTCCAAAACCACAAGGAGGGCTCCGGGCAAGCTCGGCCAGCAACAGGGTCCCTCAGACAGCAGCCAAGGCCCGCTCCTGGGGTGCCAGGCCTGGGGAGGGGCGAGGACTCGAGGGCCCAGAGGACCCTGCCACCGTCTTTGCTCTAGAGGACGCAGCAGGAGCACTGAGTCACTTTTCAAGTGGCAAACGCGGGGGGCCTGGCGGGTCCACACGTTTCCAGCCTCGCCTCCTGCCACAGCAGGGCTGCTGCTTCATGTGTCCGGTGGGAATATTTTTCATTAACTTCCCTCTCAATTTAATTAATCCGCATTCCGTAATGAACCTTGAAATTTCTATTAAACACACTGTTGCTAATCAGCACAGCACTGGAGGTGCTGTCGGCTTCCTGCAGCCGAGCGGGGAGCTGGCTGTCCCGTCCGAGTCTGGGCCTGGGCCCCGGCCCCCCAGCGAGCGGGCTCCACGGCAGCCCTGGCCCATCCCCTCCCCTCCGGAAGGTCGAGTGAGGCCTGTGTGGAGGTTCCCCGGGCTGTCACCCTGGATGCGACCTTTGGCTGTCCCTCCTACAGGGCTGCAGGTCGGTCTTGCGGCTGCCGCCTGCTGAGGCCTCGCGGGCTCGAGAGGGTAGTCAGGCCTGACCCACAGGTTCTGTTTGTCATCCAAGGAAGACGGTGTCTCCTGCCAGCAGGGCGCACGGGACAACGCGGCCAGAGCTAGTCCCTACGACGGCTCCAGAGTCTCAGTTTCTGGGGGTCTTGGGACAAGTCTCCTCCCTCTTTCCCGCGAGGGGCAGATTGGCTCGAGTGCAGATTTCCGCAGGGAAGCTTCCCTGAGCCTGTGGGTGCCACCGCTGCGCGCGGACCTGCCCACGGCTCTCAGGAAGCTGCGTCCCTGCCCCGGAGCCTGTGCTGCAGGTCAGCTTGCGGGTACCTGTTCTGTTCCCCGAGGTCCGGACACTAGAAGCAGCAGCAGGAATGGGACAGGCCTCCGATGATTGCTGTTGCTGTAGCGGAACCAATGTCTGTACCACAGCGTCAGGCTTTGAACATTTGACAATAACCATAACAGCAGGTCTTCGGACAGCAGAGGAGGGCCAGGGCCTTTGGGCCGGGGACAGACAGCCGGGAGGGTGCAGCCCACGGGAAGCCCGCTGTGCCTGGGGCCTGGACTCCTGGCGAGGGCGACGGAAACATAGGAAGAGACAGGTGTGGCCCTCGACACCCGCTGAGATGGGGAGCACTCCGAGCCTCGTTTATCTCATCTCCTTGGGGTTTCCCGCCTGACTCACTGAGCCTGGGTTCCTGAGTCGTTAGGAGTCTGTACCTGCAGCTTTCCCAAAGCATACGTTACCACTGGCTCCCAGGCTGGTGTGGCTCAGTGGTTGGAGCGTTGGCCCATGGACTGAAAGGCTGTGGTTTCAATTCCCGGTCAAGGGCGTGTACCTGGGCTGCAGGTTCGATCCCCGGCCCTGCTTAAGGCACGTGCAGGAGGCAACCAATCGATGTGTCTGTCTCACGTTGATGTTTCTCTCCCTCCCTTTTACTCTCTCTAAAAATCAATGGAAAAGCCAGTGGCGTGGCTCAGCGCTTGAGCATCGACCTAGGATCCAGGAGATCCCGGTTCGATGCCCAGTCAGGGCACATGCCCGGGTTGTGGGCTCGATCCCCAGTAAGAGGAGTGCAGGAGGCAGCCGATCAAGGACTCTCATCATGGATGTTTCTCTCTCCCTTCCTTTCCCTGAAGTCAATAAAAATACAGTTTTAAATAAATAAATATCAATGGAAAAAATATCCTCAAGTGAGAATTAACAAAAAAATAACCACTGACCCCCTCAGGACCAAGGCTCTGAGGCCAGGGCTGTGTTTTTATCTCTCGTGGGGTTGTGAGTCTTCAGCTGCTCCTAGCGGGCGCCTGGCCTTGGGCTCGGTCCACCTGACTGACCATCCTGGGATTGGGAGGCCTCAGGGCGGCAGCTTCTGCTTTGAAGTTTCACATGGTGACGCTGATGGTGGCCAGACTTTCCACACCGCCCGGAACACTTGGAAGCAGCCCGGTGTCCTTGGCAACCCCAGGGAGCCCCGAGCCTCCCCACAGATGGTTTCCCATGTCAGTGATGCACCGGGCGGTCGCGTTTGGCCTCGGACGCATCTGTGCACCCTAATGGGCGCCAGATTTTATTTGTCATCCTTCCTGAGCTCGGGCAGGTTTAGGACCCTTTCCAAACGACTGTGTTATGCGACCCGTGGCTGAGAAGGCAGCTGTCTGTACCAACCGGGAGAAAAACCGGGCACTTCCCCACGTCCCCGCGGATGGCAGTGACCTGAGGCCACCTTGCAGTGGTCGGGTTCCAGACGCCCCCCTAGCTGGTTACAAAAGCCGCGTTAGACACTCCTGGGCATGCGCCAGGCGGGGACGTTTGCCACACTGTTAACTGGCTGTCCCCTAAAGACGCCCGCGCCCCTCGCTTCTTTCTCATGAGGCGGTGAGAGGTCCTTCGAGAGACGCCCTGAGAAAATAAACCGGTTCCAGGAGGCCGTGCGGGGCCGCCGAAGGCAAGGCGAGCCCCTGGAGCAGGAGCGGGACGCTTGTGGAAAACACGAAAGCCAAACAGAGCTCGTAATGCGGGTGACAGCATCGGGCCGGGGTCGGTTCTCGGTTTTGGTCCTTGTGCCATGGAGACGGGGGCCGGCGGCCTGGGGGGCTGGGGGAGGGGCCCCAGGGCTCCGGGCTGCTTCCTGCAACTTTTCTTGAAGTCTGACGTTACTTCGTAGCAGGAGGATTTAAAAGGAGTTACATTGTAGATACTATGTAACAATTGATACTATGTCACAAAGCCGCCTTCTCCTCTGACGCTCGCTGGGCCCTGCCAGGCTGACTTTTATCCCCAGGAAATGAGCCCTCAGTGACCAGGCAGGTTAGTGACAGGACATGGGTCCGAGTGAGTCCAAAGCCGGCCACCGGCCACCTCCACCTGCCCAGGGGAGGGGGGCAGTGTCGGGGGTGCCCCCACCCAGCCGCCTGGCATCTGTCATAGACGAGCCCTCAGCCCCCTCCCTCCCTCTCATCCTGTCACCACAGTGTCCTGTTATTATTTTTAATCTCTGCCTGGTCCACGTCTCACAAACAGGGCCTACAGCTTCCCCCAAGAACCCGCAGAGTTCACCTGGAGACCGGCCTCCAGGGCCCCCACAGGCCCGGCCCCCAGCCCCTCGGGGTTTCCGTGGGCCGGGGGTCTCGGGGGGACCCCTCCTCCTGTGGGCTTCATTCTCACCTGCGGTTGCTCTGGATTCTGCCTCAAAGGTGAGGGCTGTGGCCACAGACAAAGGGGAGCACCACCTGGGGGTGTCCTCACTGGGCCAGGGTGGGGGAGCCTCACAAGTCCTGCAGCTCTTGGGAGGGCACAGGCTCCTCCAGGGCCCATACCACCCCCTTATCCAGGGTTTCTTGACCCACACAGGCCTCCATTTGTTGCTCAGACTCCGGGTGGGTGCGCAGAAGGGAGCAGGGCCCATGAGCCCCAGGCAAGGGCCTCACCGGCCTCACCCCTGGCCCGAGGCCACAATGTCAGGACCAGCTGGGGGGCCAGACTGCACCGTGGGGTCCACCCTCTCCCCAGTTCCTCCTCCTTCAGGGGCAGAGACTGAGGAGGTGGCGCCTGGGCCCCCGGGGCCACTGAGACGTCCTGTGGATTGCCAATGCTCAAGTTCACCATTTCACACTCGAGCAGCCTCCCTGGAAGACGGTCGGAGGGTGGACCACCCGCAGGGACAATACTGACAGCAGCAGGGTTCTGGGTCCCACAGGCGAGTGGTGCTGAGGGGGCAGGTGTCTGCCTGGAGGGGGGATGCTGAGCAATCAAGGCCCCCTCCCCGTCTGTCTGCCTGTCTTCCCTGCCTTGGAAGGGAGATAGGACACAGCAGTTACAGGTCCTGGTCACTGGGGGAAACACCGGGGGGCCCTCCTAAGGTCTGTGGGGTCAGGAAGTCTCAAAAGGAGTCACCCGGAGCGGACGGTGGGTCTGCACTGAGCAGCTGTGGGGAGAGACAAGGACACTTGTCTCAATCTGTCCTGACACAGGTGTCTGCCCGGGGAACAGTCCGGGCTGGTGGGACAGCTCAGGAGTCAGCGTTCCTCCCGCCTGGTCAAAGGACAGTACCGGGGGCTCCTCTGTGGCCCGGTGCTGTGCTGGGGTCCCCGGACACCGCTGTCACTAGTCAGTAGACAGACATCAAGGGGCTTATTCGGGCGGCGGGGCCGGGCTGGGCCGAGGCGGGTGGGTGTGGGCAGGGAGGACTGTGCACTTTCCAAATAAACACAGGGCGGCTGCTCCCAGCAGGACGGGGGAGTCGTGGGGCCTGGTCTTGGTGAGTGACATGGAGGCTGTGCCCGCCTGGCACAGGACCAGACGGGCCAATAGACCAGGAAGCCAGAAATAAGCCCAAATCCCTTAATGATTTGCTCTGTTATTAAGGTGATATTTCAGATCAGCGGCGCAGGGATCGCTGGCTCAATAAGCGGCACTGGGACTCCCACCGGAGCCTCTGGGACAGAAACGAAGTTCGACGCTCTGCGTTCCCTCCACGTACACAGCAGGTGCGACAGTGCTCCGCCTGTAAATATTTAATATCCACGCCTTCGTGGGGACGCAGGAAGCTGTCTCAGGGTTTCACAGACGCAAACCCGTAAAGCAGACAAACAGGTCTGACAACGCAAGGCCTTCCTCCCGCGAACAGAACAGCCGTGGGGGGCCCCCCAGGCCCGGTCTCTGAGGTGGGGGTGAGCAGGCCGCGGGTTGACTCAGGGCTCTGGGGACCCACACGGAGGAGGCAGGTGAGGAGAGAGGCAGGACTGGGCACAGGGGTGCGGTCTCCACGAAGGCCCCAGCCAGGCCCACAGGGAAGCCTGGGGCAGGTGGCCCTTTGGAGGCTGGATTGGGGCCAGGGGCTGGGCTGCGTGTCGCTACGTCCCCTGGTCACTGGGGGGTGGGGCTTTCGAAGGGGTCCCTTTGAGCTGCTGACGAAGGTCTGAGCACCCAGCACCCACGCTGCCCACCAGCATCCACACTTTCAAGTGCACCAGAGAAAGAAATGCACCTTTAACAAGGAGAGACTACAGAGTATATGACAAACCACTAAGATAAGCCGAAGGACTAGCAGCAGACGCAGACAGGGGACTGATAAAGCAGCTGCCCAAGTCCCCCACCGAGACGGGAACCTCCCGCAGGCCAGGAACAGCGGTGTCGTTTGTCAGGTTAGGAGAGATTCAAAGGCCGACCCCGCGTGGAGACGGTCAGGAACCTAAGAGGTTGTGAGCGAGCACAGCGTTTCTAGAGGACAATTTGCTCAAGTGACCAAAACACCTCTGAATGTCGCCACAGACAGGGCCTCGGCCGTTTAGGAAACAAAGCTCTCGCCCCACTGCATCCCTGCGTCTGCTTCTGGACTGTCCTTGGCACCCCCGGTCCGTTTGTCCTCATGCAAACCACACCTGCCTGGCTCCTAATAAGCCCGTTTTATAGTAAGAGGCCTTTTTTTTTTTCAGGGTTATCTGGGACGCATCTGAGTTTTGAGCCAGCATGTGAATTTCTGCAGACGCTATCTGCTGTTGCGTTTTTTAAAAAAAATATGTTTTATTGATTTTTCGAGAAAGAGGAAGGGAGAGGGAGAGACAGAAACATCTATGAGAAAAAAACATCATCGATCGGCTGCCTCCCGCGTGCCCCTACTGGGGGTCGAGCCCACAGCCTGGGCATGTGCCCCGACCGCGGGTCACACCGGTGGCCTCTTGGTTTCTGGGTCGATGCCCAACCACTGAGCCACACCTGCCGGGCTCTAGTGGGGTTTTAACTGGGGCTCTGTTAAGAGATGAATTTGGGGAGAACTCACCAAAGCAAAGCTTCCCATCGTTTAGAACGTTTCACGTTTCTCCGCCCGCCACGCTACGGAGGAGGCTCCCTACGCCTTTGCTCGATCTGCCTTTATTTTGGGAGTTTCCGTTTCTCTCTGCGGCGCCTTGTAGGCTCCTGCGTAAAAGTTCTGCACATCTGCTGTTGGGTTTTTCCCCAGGTAAGTTCCGTCTTTTGTCAATTTTATTTTCTATCTGAGTGTTTCTCACGTGGAAATATAGTTGATTTTTGCACACTGATTCCATGCCAGGAAAGTGGACCAAGTTCACATATTAATTACAATAGTTTGTCTTTAAATTCTCTCAGATGTATAAGTATGTGAATTTTTAAAAAATTGTATAAGACCAGATTAGTTATTATTTTTCTTAATGGCCTTTGGTGTTAGGCTCAGGAAGCCCTCCTTCCCTGCCCCCAGATTATAAGGTCTGCTTTTTCTAACGGTGATTTTTGCAGCTTTACGGTTTAATACCAAGCACACCAGACCTGCCCCATCTTTCAAATGCTTTTTGAGCATTTTATGGTGTTTTGTTTGTATCTGCCTAGATTCTAGAATTATTTCAATAACGTAGACCTTACTGAAGAATTGTTGTCATTTTTATAACACTCACGCTTGGTATCTGTGTACTTTTGCATGTTCGCATGACCTCGGCTCTTCAGTCCACTTATCTGAATATGCTGTGGCTCTCGGGTCACTTAACCGGGGAGAGCAGGCGCCACCTGGAGACGCGGCTCAATGCGGGGGGATGGGCCCCGTGAGTCCTCCCGCCGTCTTCTTACTCTCGAGCACCTTTGAAAATATCCTTAAAAATTAAAAACAACACCCACCTATCTACCAGCGGACTAGTCCTTTACCAAGGCCGTTCTAGATTGACGGCAGCCGTGACTAGGACGGCTCCCCGTGAGTTTGGCCGTGTTGGTTTGCAGCCTTTATTCACATAAGCAGCAAAGCAAAGGTGGGAAGCGGCCTCTGCCCATTGATTCGCGCAAATGGAGCGCAGAATTCCCGAGTGCATTTTAATAATTCATGGTTTATACACGCGGAGGTTCGCTGCAGTGTGTCTCGGGGAGAATGTGACCCTCGGATGGCAGCGGGTCCTGCCCCGACCGCGGGCCCTGTTCCACCGCCGTCCCGTTCTCGCCATGGGATCCCGCGGAACGAGGGCCGTCCCTTTTCCTGACAATATCCACGCAAGGTCCTCGCCACCATCCTCCCAGAGCTTTTTATTTGTCCATTTTCAATTTTCACACGACCTTCCTGGGCGGGAGGCCTGCGGTCCACACGCCTCCTTCAACCAGACCCCAGCGAGGGCGCAGCTCTCCACGTGGGGTCCACACGCAGCTGGTACTTGATTTATTATTAGCCCCGGTTTTCCTGGCTCTGCATAAACCATGACCTTGGCACACTTACTTCAGTGTAAGTAGCTGTATCGGCACAATCGCAGATTCCCACACGATTAATTACACTTGGAAAGCGCCTCCTCGATGAAACTCCCCCACATCCACCTGTGCACACGCCTGAGCCCTGGGACAGCTGGGTGAGCGGGTCTGACCTGTTTGGCTGAACTTGAGGACGCCAAGAGGGTTATTAATTAAAGCTCCGCTCAACGTTGTGGGAGATTGGAGACACCCGAGGCTGGCGCTCCCTTTGCAGATGAGAAGGGTGCTGAGCTCCTGCCAGTGGTCCCGCCAGAGCTGGAAATGGGGCCTGGGCCTCTTCTATCGAGGACAGCCGTCCGAGGACCATTCTCCAGCAGGCGTCATCCCCGGTTCCCTGAGGCCTCTGAACCTGGGAGGTAAACTCGGGGCAGTAGGTCCCTGACACTCACATCCACTGCTGTGTTCTGGGGGCCTGTGTGTGCCCAACACGTGGCACGTTCCATGTGCTCATTGAAAATCTTTGTTTGGCCCTGGCCGGTGTTGCTCAGTGGTTAGAGCATCGGCCTGTGGACCGAAGGGTCATGGGTTCAATTCCCAGTCAAGGGCACATACCTGGGTTGCAGGTTCATCCCTGGCTCCAGTTGGGGCATGTGTGGGAGGCAACCAGTCCGTGTGTCTCTCTCACATCAATGTTTCTATCTATCTCTCCCCTCCCTCCTACTCTCTCTAAAAATCAATGGATGCCCGGCCGGGTGTGGCTCAGCGGTTGAGCATCTACCTGGGATCCAGGCGATCAGGGTTCAATTCCCAGTCAGGGCACATGCTTGGGTTGCGGGCTCGATCAATGACCATCTCATCATTGATGTTTCTATCTCTCTCTCTCCCTCTCCTTTCCTCTCTCTGAAATCAATAAAGATATATTTTTAAAAAATAAAAATAAAAAAAATAAAAATCAATGGAAAAAATATCCTCAGGTGGGGGTTAACAAAAAAAAGAAAGAAAGAAAACCGCCGGATGAATGAAAACAAAGCTGGGGGGAGAGGGTTCCTGCATTTTTTCCCCACAGTAGAGGGACTGTATTCCTAGAACCATCTGCTTGGAGCAATCGGTGCCACCAATGACCCATAACCAACGTGCCAGGATGCGCCTGGATGTCACTAGACCTGAAAATTGGAACAGAAGCTGACGAGCACCCCCTAAGACAATCCCAATGCCCTCACTGCTTCCCGGCATCATATCAAGGTCACGGATTCATTTAAAGAGTCCCAAAGGGCGTCTGACCTCAATTTTTATAATTTCCTCCCTGAAATTCAGGAGAAACTTCCCGGCTGCTCCCCATTACCCCTTTGTTGCTCAGAAAAGTTAACGTTTAAGTGGCAATTCTCCTTAGAATTTAATATCTGTTCCCAAACATTCTCGGTTTAATTGCTAACTGGCTCTTTAGAAAATTGAGTCACTATATTACAGTGTGTTCACGCGCCAGCAGCCTGGGGAAGTGGGCAGAGGCCCCGCCCGGCGCACAGCGTCCGCGCACCCAGCTGCGAGCACTCCGTTAGAGGAGCTTCTAGCCAGGGCTGGCGTTTTCGTTCTTGTCCCTGTTTTATGTTTATGTCCCAAAGCCCCGAATTGGATCTATACACGTGGAAGCCAAGATTTTGGCATCCACACTGCCCCTCAGCGGCCTGTACAGCTGGTACCACTCCCCTTTTCCGAGGCACAAAGGAGCCTGCCAGGACGTGGGGGGAGCTGCTGCCAATGTTAGAGCCCTGGGGTGGCCCAGACCCAGCTGCCAGGCCCGTTCTTCCTGTGGGGACGCGGGGCCTGGAGCAGTCAGGTCCCTGGCTGACCCAAGACACTGTGAGTGTCAGGCTCGCTCTCCGGGTAGCACTGCTATGCCCATGGCTGGCCCCGGGGACCCCAGGACGGGCCTGTCTTGTCCCCGATGCGCTCGGCCAGCACAGCGCCTGGCCCCACGGCATGGCCGTCCCTTGGGAGTGGAAGGAGCAAGGCCACTGAGGCCCACTTACCAGCCTCTGAGCTCAGTCCTGGAGAGAAGCTGTCAGATCCCGCTGAGCCCCCGGCGGTGCCCAACTGTGGCCACACAGTATGACAGGCTTCCTTAGGGTGGGGGGGCTGGGAGATGCTGGGAATCACTGGGAGGCCCAAGGGCGGGCTGGGGGCAGAGCCAGCCCAGGTGGGTGGCAGATGGCCCGGTGAGTGAGCCTGGTGGGTGGACCGGGCCTGCACTGTCCTCAGGTTTGTGGCCTCCCGCCTGCCTTTTCACAAGTTGGGGAAGAACCTCACAAACCATGCTGTGGCCATCCCGGGAGCCCGAGCTGTGACTATCCCCCAAGCCCGAGCTGTGACTGTCCCCCGAGCCCGAGCTCTGGGCTGGAACCACAGCGTCAGCTCCCATGGGCTTCCCACAGGGGGACTCTCTAACTCTCTAACTCTCTGGCCATCAAACACACTTTGAACAAAGATTGTGGTAAAAGGTTCATGATGCAAAACTGACCCTTTGGGGCGCACAGCTCAGCGGCATTAGGCACGTCCCCACTGCTGTGCAGTCCTTACCTCCACCGTCTCCAGAACGTTTCCGTTTCCCCAAACGGACACTCCGCCCCGTGAACACTCACTGCCCCCCAGCTCTGGCCCTCACCATCTACTCTCGGTTGCCATGATTCTGAGGACCCCAGGTTCCTCCTGTCAGTGGAATCGCAGTGTCTGTCCTCCTGCGACTGGCTCGTTTCACGGAGCAAACGTCCCCAAGGCCCGTCGACACTGCAGCCTGTCAGAACCTCCTTCCTGTTCAAGGCCGAGTAACGTTCCCCGTGCGGCTGGACAAAGTAATATTCACTTTCCATCCGCTCGGCAGTCGCCGGGCCCCGGGCGCCTCCCACGACTTGGCTGTTATGGATGCTGCTGGGACCGTGGGACCACGGGTGTCTCGTCAATGCTCTGCCCTGGGGGCTGTACCCGGAGGGGGAGTTGCCGGGTCATGTGGGAATTCTGTGTTTATTTTTTGAGAAATTGTGGTGCTGTTTTGCACAGCTTTCTTTTGCATTGAAAAAAGGAGCTCTGATGTGTGTCGTCTGGGGGTTTTGATCGGTGTGTCACTAGCATGAGTGTCCCTACATATTTTTAACCTGAAAAACAATCAACCTTTTCCCTTCGTTACTGCAGAGGGAGCCCCGGGGCCTCCAGGTCACCGCATTGGCACCTGACATCACAGAAGGAGCTCCTGGGGATCGTTTCCAAATTCTTCCTTTCAGGTAAGGGGAACCCGCTAAAAGGAAGCAGGTTGGAGTGTGGGCGATCGTAGAACACGCGACCTTCTTTCCATAAGGCTTAACTTCTTAAAATCAGATTAATTTTTCATAGGTAATAATTCACCTGGAGCAGAATCCGCGAGGTCTGAGGGGATACGATGGCCCCCGCCCAGCAGGGCCCTCCCCGGAGGCATCAGCGTTCTCAGCGTCTGTGTCCCAGGCGGGTCTCTGCACACACATCCCCGCCTCACCCAAGGATATTTTTTCTATTAATTTTTAGAGAGTGGACGGGAGGGAGGGAGGGAAACGTCAATGTGAGAGAGACACATCGACCTGGTCCCCGACCTGGCCTGGGATCAAGCCAGCAACCCAGGTACGTGCCCTTGGCCGGAATCAAACCCAAAACCCTTCGGTGTGCAGGCCGACACTGACCACCGAGTCCCACGGGCCAGGGCTGTTTCCTCTTTAACAGAGCAGATGATCCCCGTTAGCGCCTGACTCTGGACCCCGCGGGACGCGCTGAGGGCTGGTTATATCCGTTCACAATGAGCCGCCACGCTCCTCCTGCCAGCTGCCGAGCACGGCGATATTCATACATCATTTTAAAGGGAAATTATTCTTTAAACGTTGTGCTTCTGATTTGAGTGAGGGCTCGGCTCTCGCTGCCGGAAGCCGCGGGACGGAGCTGAATAGCGCGGAGCAGGTGCTGGGAAGGCCTTTCGAGGGAAAATTGCCATGAAGTGTAGCTTTAAAAAATATTTTATTGAAATCTAATTTAATACAGAAAAGCACACACATCGTAAGTGTGCAGCTCGGGCTCATAAAGCTCCAGGAAAGGGCGAAGCCGCAGAGTCTGCGCAGGCCTAGCTGTGGAGGGGCCTGGGCACCCGGCGGCCGCCCCGTGGGCCCCGCTCAGCCTCAGCTGGAGCTGCCCGGAGATGGGTTTGCTGGAACCTCAGCGGGTCCATTGGCCAGAACAGCTGCCCAGCTGCTGCATGTGGCTCGGGCTCCCTTGCAGCATTGTGGCACCGGGGGGGGGGCAGAGAGATGGGAGGAGAGGAAGAACTACATGGAGAGAGAGAGGGGAGGGAAGGGGGAGAGCGGTGTCATTTGTTAGTAACGATGGTAATAATCTGTGTCTTATCCTTTATCCCATTTTCAGTTGGTTCTGAGCTTGGGTGGGGAAGGCGTGTCCTTGGCGTTGAGTCTTCTCAAAGGCCCAGTGCCCAGGAACATGGAGAAACAGAGGAGGGTGCTGGTTGGGTGCAAAGGGGGAGGGCTTTGCAGTGAGGGGTGTGGCCTCTTGGCTTGGAAGACACGGGGAGTCCTGACCTTGAAGGGTGCCAGGTGTCTGGGGGGCGCGGCTGGGGCCCCTGAGGCCCGGCGAGGGGCTCTGAGCTTGGGCGATGCCACATTTTGACCTTGATGAACACGCTTCCCCCACAGGCCAGGCCAGTGCAGACAGGCAGGGTGCACACCGGCCCCTGCAGAGGGGCCCGGCCAGGCCGGACCCTCAGGAAACCGGGGAACGGGCCCCCACAAGCCAGCACCGTCCACCCTCCACCGTCCTGCGGCCTGACTTGGACCCACGCCTTTCCGAGCGGGTGTGGCCGAGGCGAGGGTCCGGTCACAAGGGAAGGAGGCCGTCGTCCCCGGGCCTCTAGCCCCCGGCGGAGAGAGCGGTCAGCTGCCGTCACCAGCTGCTCCTCTAGGTCTGCAGGCAGCGGGTTTCAGCCACGAGGAGCTGAGGTCTGCGTGTGGCCCAGAGAACCAGGAAAGTGCCGGACGTGAGTGAGGGGGGCCGAGGCCGCGGTTCAGAATCACTGTCCGCCCGGGGGGCTGCGCGGTCTCACCGGACCACAGCTCCCCCACGGAATTCACGGACACCTGGTGGGACCTCCGTGTCTCCGTGGGCTCCCGCTGCCTCCACCTGAGCCCTAGTCCCTGTGCCCCGGGCGCGGTGTTAGGACTCACGTCAGCCCTCGGGCAGCGGCAGGAAGTTCTGGAGAAACGGCTCTGTCCAGGAGACCCTGCTCATGGGACAGTCCGCCCGAGACGGGGGGCCGACCAGCAGGGGAAGAGGCGGCGGGGACCTGGGAAGGGGCTTCTGGGAGGCAGGGCCCAGGGAGGGCTTGTATCTGAGATGTCGGAGGTGAGACTGGGGCGCCTGGAGGAGCATGGAGCATGTCCCGGTGGCTGGGACAGGGGCGGGGACCTGGTGGGTGTGAGGGGGGAAAGGAGGCTGGGGGGGGTGTGGAGGGGTCAGCTTGGGGGCCCAGCTGACCGGAACAGAGGCCGCCTGACACGTGGTCTGGAGCTCAGGGGAGAAGCCGGGCGTTGGTGCCAATTTCTGAATTGTATGAGGTGATGATATTAAATTCCCCGCCCCCCGCCCAGGCAGCCAGGGGTGAGGGGGCGGAGGTCACAGGCAGAGCCTGGTTTAGGGGGAAGGGGCCAGCAAGGAAATGCCCAGAAGGGTCAGCCTGGGCAGGCGTGAGTGTCCCCTGCCCCAGGGGTCTCCCAGATCACTCGGCGGGTGGTGGGGCTGCTGTTCCAGACCCTGCCTTAAACCACCTCCCAGGGGAGCCGGGACCACAGGGGGACCCCTCTCTCGTCTGGAAGCTTTCCCAGCACTTTCTCTGGGGGGACCTCGAGCCCACGTGGCCGCCCTGCGCCCAGGGCCGCTGCCTCTGACCCTCTGACCCTCTGCTGCTTTCTGGTGAGATTTTCAATTTTCTCTCACAAGAAGAAGCCTGACATTCATTTAGCTCTTCCGTAGCGTTGACGGGAAGGGTCCCCACTGTGCCCTCTGCGCTGTCATTGGGTCCCTGGGCAGTTCTAGAAGAGAAATAGCCACATTTTCCCAAACCCCTTACAGAATTTCCCGGGAAAGTGCGATCATTTCTCTGGGAAGCAGAGCACCCGCCCGTAGGGGTCAGTGTGGGGGTGGGGCCCTCCTAGGTCACTTCTCCCTGGACGTCCCAGCCTGGGGGCCCCAGGCAGCGGCCTCAGGCTCAGGTCTGGACCGTGGCGGGTCCAGAAGCCAGCAGGGAGCCCCTGCACCACCGGGGCGGGGGGGGGGCAGGAAGCCCTGGGTGGGGCAGCTGGGGGACACCATTGTGCACCCTCCTTTCTTGCCTGTGTAGCCCCGTTTCTGAATCTCCTTAGATCAGGGCTGGGGAACGTCCAGCCATACGCATCCGAGAAATCATTTGGTCCGGCCCTGCCAAGGCCTCACCAGAGAGAAGCGGCTCCAGCCGTCCCATTAGGGGCGAGTTAATTAAGTGCCTGACCGAATAGAACAGGCTAATTTTTAAGTCGATAATTTCGTACGGCCCAAGAATGATGTTATAAATATCCAAGTGGCCCTTGGCAGAAAAAAGGTTCCCCACCCCTGCCTTAGATGGAGCCTATCAAGCTGCAGAAGCGGGGTCCCCATCCTCGCTGGTCTCGGGTTGGCCAGTGGCCCCCACTTCTGGTGCAGCCAGCCTGCCAAGAGGGGGCCCCCCATTCCCCAGGTTGATGTGACAAAGGCCAGGTGCAGCCCCGGGATCGGTGCCTAGAGGGACGTGCAAGCCACGGGCTTTGAGCGCACAGCGTGTGATGGCTCCTGGGGGCCACCCGGCCGGCAGGGGGTCGGGTCTGGGAGGGAGGAGGGGGGACCGTCCACGAGCGGGTGGTGTTAGCATCGGGCGGCATGAGTCCCCCTGGGCTGACCACACCTGTCCTGAGGTTGTCGTGAGAGCCGGAGGCTGCCCGGGGCCGGCACACAGTGGGCTCCCGGGACGTCCCCTCAGACGCACACGGGGGCCTCTGGCCGGTTCCTGAAGGGACCGTAGCTCCCGGAGGGGACTCGGCCCCGGCAGCTGGTTCGGAGGAGGCTCCTCGGTCAGGACCCCGGGCTGCACAGCCGTCCTCTGAACCGCAGGCTGGACTTTTTAAAAGATGCCTGTTGATTTCTGTTTGATAATCATTCTGTTTGTTCTGATATAAAAAATGCTTTTGAAATTTTCAATTCTTTAGCAAACTTGACACAGCTCCAGCCCCATGGCGCAGCCAAGTTCTGGGTGTCCTGTCCTTTGCCCCCAGCCCTGGGGTCTCTGGTTACCCCCCATCGGGACAGGCGCCCGGGTGCTGGGCAAGGCTGGGGCAGGCGAGCCCCTCCACCTCCCGGCCTCAGTTTCCCCACCTGTAAAGTGGGGGAGCCGGGACAGGGATGGGAAGAGTCGGTGAAATCGGGTTGAGCAGCTTTGCAGATGTGCCAGGCGCAGGCTGAGTCCTTGAGAAACACGGACCCTGCCCGGGTGCTGCTCCCACGGAGCCCAGGACGCGGGTGAACTCGCTGTCCCCGCGGACGCACCTCGGACGCCTGCAGGCAGCAGACGGATCTGGCCCCGGGGAAGCAACGCGCCCGGACGGGATGGGAGAGGGAAGTGAGGTGGGCAGAGGAGGCCCCGGGGGCTCTAGTGTAGCCAGCGGCTCAGGGTGGTCCCTCCTCTGGGCCCCGATCATAAAGGAGCCACCGTGGGCATCACAAGGGTCTGGGGGGCTCAGCCTGGGCCTGGGGCAGCAGGCGCCGAGGTCCTCGGGCAAGGACACGCTCTCGTCAGGTCTGTGGCTGGGGGGGCGCTTGCTGCCTGACCGTGGGACTGGACGGGGGCGGCTGTGGGGGGTGATGGTGCTGGGAGCGGATGGAGGCGTCCACGGCAGGGCCCGGGAGTCCGCGCTGAAGAACCTGTTACCCCGAGTGTGAAGGGCAGTGCCCAGGGGGGCGGGGAGGCCCACAGGGGCCCTTCTGGCTGCGGAGAACAGACTGCGCTCGCCCGGTCGGAGGCTCTTGGCCGTCTCCTTCCTCCGACCTTGGGCTCCTTCCTTAAGGGAAGAAACAGGAGCATCGACAGTCCTGCGAATAAGCCCTCGGCGCCCAGGGCTGCTCTTGGGGGTCGGCCCTGAGCCGGTGCCAGCGCGTGAAGGTCGGCAAGTGTGTCACAGGGTCTGGGCAGGACCGTCGCCTCCCGCCCACAGTTTCTCCGGCGACGACGGTGACACATGTCTGCGAGCGGCCGCCCGGCGTCACCGAGGTCACCTGCACGCACGGTGACGCGTTAGCCTGGAGTGGCAGCCACGTGCTGGGACAGCCACACCGCCCGACCCCGACAGGCCACGTTTCTCCGCACCGCGCAGGTCCTGCGGCCTCTCTCCAAGCGGGTCCCTCTCCAGGGGGAAGCGACGCGCTGACGGACGTCTGGCGCCAGCTCCTCGGGTTAAACACCTGCTGGACCGTGTTTGTTGACAAGGTTTCCTCGCAGTTCGGAGCAGGTTCGCCCGCAGGTGATGAAGCTGAAAATCGCTCCCTCCCACCCGCGCGAGTCACATGCCTGCTCGAAGCTCCGCCTGTGAGGGTCAAACATCAGGACGGACGCCCTGTGGGCGCATCGGACCGCGGGTCGCGCTCCCTGTCACCTGCCGGCCCAGCCAGGAGCCCCTTGGGGGCGCTGGGGAGGGGCCGGGAGCTGCCTCCTGGTCCCCGGTTCCGCCCACGCTTCCCGACCTGTGGTCCCCCCAGAGCCTCGCCGTCTAACGTGGGCTTAGCCTGAAATGCTGCCTTGTAAGGCTCTGGGCGACGCCTGGAATCAGTGTTTTAAAATAGTATTTTAATCAAATACTCGTTTCAAAGAGTGAGTTTTGGTCTCGCGCAGACGCACCCGTTTCGGTGGTTTCATCGCCTCCCCAGCCCCCCGCTTCTGCACAGGTGGCCCCGGGCGGGTGAGCGCCTCCCTCCCACGGAGCTCGGAGGACGGGACGGGCCATCGGCAGGGCCGGCCTGCTGGGGTTTCTGTGGCCACGATTCGGGTGCGATTAGGGTGCTGAACCGGAGGGAGGGAGGGAGGGCTGAGGGCGGGAGAAGGCGTCGGGGTCACCAGACTCCAGCCTCAGCGGCAGCGAGGCCCCG